>NC_091335.1:17356840-17656840 GCF_038502225.1 Cherax quadricarinatus | reverse complement strand
AAGCGGGAGCTTTAGCCACCAGGCCACCATGAAGTAGATAAGAGCCATTAGCTTTACGTGTTAGTGGCTTATTGTGTGTAGTAAACAAGTTGATATGCTACAGCATATACTCAGTATGTGAGAGATATAAGTAGTTACTGTTTGTTTATCCATCGCATTGCTTAATACAGATTAAAGGTAGGTATAGATATTTGATAGACTGAATTTTTACATGTTTAGAGAATTCAGGTATGGCTTCAGTGCTTTTCTTTATGTATTGTGCTATACTCTTACATGGTGATGGTACCTACAGTGTTCAATTTTTTATGAGTAGTATGTGATGTGCTTTTTGTGTGTAATTACATGTTTACAAATATAGCATTGTAGTTATGAGAGTTGAGCTATGCTTGTGGTGTTCCATAATTATTTTGTTATACTGTCCACATTTTAAGTTTCCATTAGTTGTAAGAAAAATTTTCTCTTGGAGTCAATTTCATTTATCTACTGAATTGACTGTATGTGACGAAATACTTTTTGTAATTTTAATTATGGTCTCTAGTTCTTTTTATTGCTGTTACATTGAAACATCTTGCCTATGTATATTTTCATGTTTTTTTCATCTCCATGATCATCTGTCTCCAAGGAAGAATACACATTTGCCATATTAAATTAAATCACTGCCTTGTCAGATGGATCCTGCCTTTATCATTCCATTTCCTGAGTAAAGAAATTCTTCCTAACATCCCTATAACTCATCTACTTTTTCACTTTCCAACTGTGCCTTCATGTTCCTGACATCACAATTTAGATAACCTTCCAAATGCAACATCACCCTTCCTTCGGAGTGCATGCACTGCCATTCCCACCTCCGGGATTTAGGTCCAGCTAACTGGTTTACTCGAATCCCTCCGTAAATGTTATCTTGCTTGCACTCCAACAGCACATCCATTAAAAACCCACTTTTCTCCATTCACTCCTATCTATCATGCTCATACAAGCCTGTAAAACTCTCAGCCTCTTTAGAACTTCCTCCTTCCAAATGTTTTTAGGACAACCCCTATACCACCTGCTTCCATCCCAGATTTATAGACCGTCTTGTGTTATCCCATCTCTCTTCATCCCCTCTACATGCCCAAACAACCTCTCTGAGTTATATCCTTGGTGACTGCACACTGCCTTTTAATTTCCATGCTCTGATATTGACACCAAACATTGCTCTCCAACATGACATCTACCCTGCCTTTAACCTTTTTCACACTGCAATATTCAAAACCCATATCTCACACCCATAGAAAGGTGTTGATACTATTATACTTTGGTAATTTTTTTTTTTTTTTTTGCATCCATAGATAAACTTTTTTCCACAAATGCCTCAATACACCACCATCATTTCTATGTTATGGATTTATACACTTAATTATCATATCTCTTCAGTTTCTCCCATCTTCCACTGAGGTAATGTTCCACTTTTTTATTCTTAATAATTCACATTTCTTATCTGTAAAATGTTTTTGTTGACTATTTGATGTTTTCCATTCTATAAAGGATTTGAAACCAGATACCATACTTCAGTTGCATATTCTAGTTTTTGTACAGTATAACATGGAGTAAACCTATTTAACCTTTATTTTTTATATTCACTGCAACAGCATTAGACAATGCAGATGGCAGAGGCTAAGGACTCCAGCATTGTTAACATCAGTCAGCACTAATCTAAGTTTGCCATTTGGAGTACCCTCCCCATTATACATAGCAATTTTGATAGCACCACCCACTTATTTTATACATTTAGTATTTCTGAATGGAGTACACTGCATGTACGCACCAGTTGTATACATGCTTATTGACATAACTTGTCCACTGAGTATTTCTAACCTGGCAATTAATGTAAGAGGCTTATGACTCCTCTTTTTATCACAACTACCCTTAGATGCCATTGTAAATGAGAAGCTCAGGAAGAATGTAAACAAACCGAGAGTGAATAGGTGGTGGATGATCAGACAAACGTGTATTAATATGTACTTGTCTGTTAAACATTCTTGCCACAGTACCTTACATTGTATACAAGTTGTTTTCATGTTGGTGCAGTAGAATACATAACAGCAACTCTCATTCTCATGCAACACACCTTTTTGAGAGCAAATGACACTATTTATGAGTGAAGGCATAAGGAATTTTTTTCCTATAGGGGCATCCCCCCTCCCAGAAATACTATACAGTCTCTCCTCACTTAACGACGAAGTTCTGTTCCTGAGACCACATTGTTAAATGAATTCGTCACTAAGTGAGGAGCATACTATAATGGAAGTGGGTTTGTGTCAACCATCTTTGATATTGTTTTAACGTCACCTTTGCACCATTTATAACATTTCTGGTATATTTTTAAATGTTTATACAGTAGTGTACTGTATATTGAAACAAACAGAATAGAGGAAATCAGTTCTAATATACATTATTTAGGTATAAATACTGGTCAGAGCCCATCATAAGTCTGAGGCATCGGTAAATGAGTACGTCGCTAAGTGAGGAGAGGCTGTCTGTGGTGGCGACGCTAGAGAAAATGTTATAGTCATACAGTCCTGCATGACTGCCACACCCCACGTTATATTAATTTATTTTACTACGATTGTATATCTTTAGTTTGTGATGTGAAATGTGTTTCGTATGTAATTTTTAAAAAAACGTCATAGACGGATTAATGAAAATGTCTGTAACATAATATACAACATTCAAAGTGCCCCAGAGCAATTATTATTGCATCTTCAACACTAATGAGACAGTCTTAGTGATTTTAATCTACCTGCATGCCAGCACAGCATGTAAGTTAATTTAGGTACAGGTACACACGAGTACAATTATCAGAGTACGTACAGTGGATCTCTGGTTTTCGTACTTAATCTGTTCCAGAAGGTCAGTCTAAAACTGAAAAGCATGAAAACCGAATTAATATTTCCCATAAGAAATAATATAAGTACAGTGGACCCTCGCCTAGTGATACATTTTAACGCAAAAATTTTGCCTCAGCTAGCGCTAAAAAACTTGCCCAACGCGATTCATTCCATTCGAGACGCATCCACATGTGGCCTGAGCACGCCTCACTTGTCCCGTGGGTGCCAGTGTTTACAAGCCAGCCACCGCGGTCACATCCAAACATACAATCGGAACATTTCATATTATCACAGCGTTTTTAGTGATTGCACCTGCAAAATAAGTCACCATGGGCCCCAAGAAAGCTTCTAGTGCCAACCCTACAGCAAAAAGGGTGAAAATTACTATGGATACTATGGATATGAAGAAAGAGATCATTGCTAAGTATGAAAGTGGAGTGCGTGTCTCCGAGCTGGCCAGGTTGTACACTAAACCCCAATCGACCATCGCTACTATTGTGGCCAAGAAAACGGCAATCAAGGAAGCTGTTCTTGCCAAAGGTGCAACTTTGTTTTTGAAACAGAGATCGCAAGTGATAGAAGATGTTGACTGTTATTGGTGTGGATAAACGAAAAACAGATAGCAGGAGATAGCATCTCTCAAGCGATCATATGTGAAAAGGCTAGGAAGTTGCATGATGATTTAATTAGAAAAATGCCTGCAACTAGTGGTGATGCGAGTGAATTTAAGGCCAGCAAAGGTTGGTTTGAGAGATTTAAGAATCATAGTGGCATACATAGTGTGATAAGGCATGGTGAGGCTGCCAGTTCGGACCAAAAAGCAGCTGAAAAATATGTGAAGGAATTCAAGGAGTACATAGTGAAGAATTGAAACCTGAACAAGTGTTTAATTGTGACAAAACAGCCCTGTTTTGGAAGAAAATGACAAGCAGGACCTACATTACTCAGGAGGAAAAGGCACTCCCAGGACATAAGCCTATGAAAGACAGGCTTACTCTGTTGATGTGTGCAAATGCTAGTGGTGATTGCAAAGTGAAGCCTTTATTGGTGTATCACTCTGAAACTCCCAGAGTGTTCAGGAAAAACAATGTCCTCAAGGCTAATTTGTGTGTGCTGTGGAGGGCAAACAGTAAGGCATGGGTCACTAGAGACCTTTTCTATGACTGGTTACACCATGCATTTGCCCCCATTGTGAAAAATTACCTCCTGGAAAATAAATTGGACCTTAAGTGCCTCCTGGTATTAGACAATGCTCCTGGTCATCCTTCAGACGTGGCAGAGCGACTTTGTGGGGACATGAGCTTCATTAAGGTCAAGTTTTTGCCTCCTAATACCACTCCTCTCCTGCAGCCCATGGACCAGCAGGTCATTGCAAATTTCAAAAAACTCTACACAAAAGCTATGTTTGAAAGGTGCTTTGTAGTGACCTCAGAGACTCAATTGACTCTAAGAGAGTTTTGGAGAGATCACTTTAGCATCCTCAATTGTGTAAACATTATAGTTAAGGCTTGGGAGGAAGTGACTAAGAGGACCTTGAACTCTGCTTGGAAGAAACTGTGGCCAGAATGTGTAGACAAAAGGGATTTTGAAGGATTTGAGGCTAACCCTGAGAAGCCTATGCCAGTTGTGGAATCAATTGTGGCATTGGGGAAGTCCTTGGGGTTGGAGGTTAGTGGGGAGGATATGGAAGAGTTGGTGGAGGAAAACAATGAAGAACTAACCACTGGTGAGCTGCAAGATCATCTTCAACAGCAAGAGGCCAGACCTGAGGAAACTGCTCCGGAGGAAGGGATAGAGAAATTTAAGAAGTTGTCTACTTCAAAGATTAAGGAAATGTGTGCACTGTGGCTTAAAGTGCAAACCATTTTTTGATGACAATCACCCTCACACAGCTATTGCAAGCCATGCTGGTGACTATTACACTGACAATGTTGTGAAACACTTTAGGAATGTCATAAAGGAACGGGAGGTACAGGCCTCTATGGACAGATATGTTGTGCGACAGAGGTCCAGTGACTCTCAAGCTGGTCCTAGTGGCATTAAAAGAAGAAGGGAAGTAACCCTGGAAAAGGACTTGACACCTCAAGTCCTAATGGAAGGGGATTCCCCTTCTAAACATTAACACCATCCACACACTCCCCTCCTCTCATCCCATCAATCATCACCAGATCTTCAATAAAGGTAAGTGTCATGTAATTGTACATGTCTTCTTCAGTTTGTGTGTATTAAAATTAATATTTCATGTGGTAAAATTTATTTTTTCATACTTTGGGGTGTCAGGAACGGATTAATTTGATTTCCATTATTTCTTATAGGGAAAATTAATTCGGCTAACGATAATTTCGCCTAATGCTGAGCTCTCAGGAATGGATTAATATCGTTAGGCGAGGGTCCACTGTACTATTAATCCGTTCCAGACACCCAAAAATATTAATCAAAAATACATTTTTTAAAGAGTAACTGTAGTTTTACATACAGAAAACAATGAGAAATATAAATGACTAATTTTAATGATAAATGAACATTACATACCTTTACTGAAGACTCTTGTTGGCATATTGAAGAAGGCGAGGAGGGGAGAGGGAGTTGAGGTTATTGTTTGGAAGGGATATCCCTTTCCGTAAGGACTTCAGCTATCAAAATCCTCTCTGGGGTTACTTCCCTTCTTTGTTTTTTTTACTGGCACTGGACCCCTGTTGCACTAAAAATGTGTCCAGAGAGCTCTTGTTTCTGGTGTCTCTTAAGATTTGCCTAAAATGGGACATGGTATTGTCACTGAATATGTTGCAGATACAGCTTGTATCAGCTTGATATTTTTCAAGAACAGTGCAACTCATTCCACTTTGCACATATGTTCTTAATCACTGAAGAAGGCACCTTTTCCCCTCTCTCTTCCTCCTCCTCTTAAGCAATTTCCTCAACTGTGGTCTGTTGCTGTTCCAGATGAAGGTCTTGTAGCTCTTCAGTGGTCCAACCCCATGGACTTCCCCAAAGACACAATACATTCCACAACAGGCGTAGGGTCGACAGGGTCAGCCACTTTCGCATTTTTCTACAATTTCATGAACTCTATTGTGTTTTTCACCTTCTTTACCATAGGGCTAGCACCAGGAACTTTCTTTGGGCCCATGGTGGCTTATTTTGCAGTCGCAATCAATAAACAAACACAAAAATTGCGAAATGTTTTGGATGAATGGTCACTCGACCAGTGACAAAGCCAGACTGATGGCTGCATATGATTTTGGGACTGAGGTACAAAATCTGGACCAAAATTTCGCCCCCAAAATTTTTCTAAATCTGAATATGCCGACCGTACAAAAACTGGAGTTCCACTGTATACATGTATATAAAATACGCAATAACAAAGGATATAAACAAACAAGAGTGGCATGCATATGACATTATAGCGAACCAGGAGCCGAATAAACAGATTTTTGCGCATAATTTGGAGTGTCTCCATGGGGAAGTGGAACAATTTTTCCTCTAGTCAGTGCATGTCATGAGAGGAGATGTAAATGCCAGGAGCAAAGGGCTAGTAACCCCTTCTTCTGTATCCTTTACTAATGTTAAAAAAGGAAAATTTGGTTTTTCTTTTTAGGTCACCGTGCCTTGGTGGGATATGGCTGGTTTGTTGAAAAAAAAGAAAAATTGAAATTTCTGTATAAGCAGGGCCCTCCTGTAGTTGGGAAAAAACAGTCTTTTGAAAATCTTTTTTGTAAGTCACTGCCCTACTCTAGAATCTTTTATGATCTTTATTTTTAACTTCTCATAATTTCTGTTCTTTTATAAAGTACCATTCCAGTAACCTCTTTTACACTAAAACTTTCTATATAATTAGTTAAATTGTTAATAAATTATTTGATATAATTTCTTTGTATTCCAAATTAAATTTCCACCATTCCTTTAACCTCCTTTTTGTCAAACCTTTTAAGCTTAAAGTATTTGCAGTTTCCTTAGCTAATACTTTCTGATTTTCTGTTAATATTTTTGCCACTCCAACTTTTCTTTTATATTCTGACCTTCACGATACAGTATATTTTTTATTAATTTCTGGTCCATCTTCTCTTCTCGACCTGTTTGATTCTTTTATTTAATTTTTTTTTATTACCTGTACTTCTAATTCACTTTCCTAACATGATTTAACCAATAAATAAAATATTTATTTCTTTTCTAAGGTTACAGTGTGAGTTTACATATACAGTGGAACTTCAGTTTACGAATTTAATCCATTCCATGGACTTGTTCGTATACTGGGTCAATTTTCCTTATTTAAATTAATTGAAATGCAATTAATTCGTTCCAGCTGAATTCCTGCTCTCAGGAGATATTACAAAATAACTCTAAAGCTTATTTGTTTGTCACAATTTATCTAATATGACATAAACAATATAAATAACATAGAAACCTGATATATACTCTAGAATGAATAAAATATGTCATTACGTGGACGGCAGAGGGAGGAGGATTGTGGTCGCGAGAGTGGTCACTATGTACAATTTTTATGTTTATCTCATTACGCTATGTACCTGGTCTGTGCTTATCAATGATTTCTTGCTTTAATTCCATGCAAATCATCCTCTTTTTCTTCTCTGCACTGTCCTTTGCACTTGCTCTCTTAGGGCCCATGGTTAGAAGAAAGAAATCTGGCGAATTAACTGCACGAAACACAACGAAATCATGAGAATTCCTTGCACCGCGAGGGTAGCTCTGGAAGCACATGTGCACTGGTGGTGTTGTCAAACTAAATTATACGCAGTACATAAATAGTATTATTATTTATTATACAAAATCATTATTATGTATTATCATTATTATTAGTACACATGTATTATTATTATAATTATTATCATTAATTTAGGGACCTGAAGCACAGATCCAATTCCCTAGATCAAGAGCCCCTCACCATGTACATACTACTACTACTAATAATAATCATTATTATAACAACAATAATACAGTACATTTATAATAATAATAACAACAGTAAGGAGAAACTTCAAAAGGCTGCCAGTAGTTGGCACTACCATCAGCAAAACATTGGTAACCACTCCTAGTACACTTTTCACCTGTCTAGCCTTAACCCTTTCAGGGTTTCTGACGTACTAGTACGGCTTACACACCAGGGTTTTTGACATACTACTATGCCTAAATTCTAGCGTCCTCAAATCTAGTGAGAGAAAGCTGGTAGGCCTATATATGAAAGAATGGGTCTATGTGGTCAGTGTGCGTAGTATAAAAAAAAATCCTGCAGCACACAGTGCGTAATGAGAAAAAAAAAAACTGACTGTTTTTGGTTTAAAACAGCGACTCTGCACTGTATTTTTGTATGGTATTCTAGTTTTCCTGGTCTCATTTTATAGAATGGAAGACATATTACAGAAATTGAGACGATTGATTGGTTTTACAATGAGAAGTACCTTGAAATTGAGTTCAAAGTAGCAGAAATCTTCAATTTTTGCCAAAGTTCAGAAGTAAACAAATCATGCTAAGCGTCCAGTACACGTCAACTGGCGAGTCTAATATTCTTTCACAAGTGTGCTGATATTATTTATACCATTCCTACACTAATGCAGTAGTCTGCATAACAGTAGATCTTCTATTTTTTGTGAGAATAAAAATTCAAAGTGGAAAGAAAAAGAATGTAAGAGGGGCATGGGGACGTGACTAATGAACAGAGGAAATGTTATTTTAGTGCCAGGAATGTCTTTCTTGTTTATTCTGGACCCCATTTGGAAATTGGCATCTTTTGAAATTTGTGTGAAATTGGCAAAATTGTTAAATTCTGAACACTTTATTGGATAGTTGAAATCGGTGGTTTCTTGTACTCATTCATTAGAAAAAATGGAGTTCTAGCGAAATAGTTATGATTTTTGTCGACTAGTACACTGGAATTGGCTGAAAATAGGGCTCAAAGTGGGCAAAATTGCCGATGCGCAAACATCGTTGAGACTGCTAACTTTGCGAGAGCATAATTCCGTAAGTTTTCCATCAAATTTCATACTTTTGGTGTCATTATGATCGCAAAAAGAGTCTCTGTCTTTTCATAAGAATTTTTTTTTTTTTTTTTGAAAATTTGTCGACCCTGAGAACAAGTCTGGGAGAGGGCCTGTCGACCCTGAAAGGGTTAAGTAGTCTATTAGTATTAGGTTAAGTCTGCCCAAAATACCTCAGCATGATAGAGGCTTTCTTTGCTCCAATCATATTATATGTAAACACACATTGTAACCTTTGCAAAGAAATAAATAAATTATTGATTTATTTAAGGAATTTCCCTTGATGGGGAAGTTCACATCCTGAAATTTCGTTCGTATCCAAAAGCAAAAAATCGACCGAACAATGGTTTGTATCCTGAAAAATTCGCATGGTGGGGCTTTCGTAAGCTGAGGTTCCACTGTAGTATAGTTGGAGCAATGAAAGCCACTATCATGCCGAGGCATTTCGGGCAGACTTAACCTAATATTTATAGACTACTTAAGCCTTTTGTTCCAATTTTGTAATTTAAAAATTCACTCTCTTATCTCTGGTGGGTGTGGCAATCTAATGATATTTAGACCTAGTACCCTGTGTAATTCTATAGACAATGAGTGTCACTACTTTTACTTAATTTTTTCATTTCCAGTTTTCTTAACAGTTTGTTTTTCTTGAACACCACTTATACATTGCTCTATTCCCTTCACTATAAACAGTCAAGAGCTATATTTATTGATTTGAACTGAGACCAGCAATGTTCAGTATGCCACAGTGGTGTGTGTCTATGTCAGCTTACAGTCTGATTGCCAGTAATACATGTATACTGTATATACAGTGGACCCCCGCATACCGTTGGCATCACATAACGATTAATCCGCATACCGCTTGCTTTAATCGCAAAAATTTTGCCTCGCATACCGCTTAAAAACCCGCTCACCGCTGTTCGTCCGAGACGCGTCCAATGTGCGCCTTAGCCAGCCTCACATGTTCCGCCGGTGGCATTGTTTACCAGCCAGCCTCCGCGGTAGCATCCAAGCATACAATCGTAACATTTCGTATTATTACAGTGTTTTTGGTGATTTTATCTGGAAAATAAGTGACCATGGGCCCCAAGAAAGCTTCTAGTGCCAACCCTACAGCAATAAGGGTGAGAATTACTATAGAGATGAAGAAAAAGATCATTGATAAGTATGAAAGTGGAGTGCGTGTCTCCGAGCTGGCCAGGTTGTATAATAAACCCCAATCAACCATCGCTACTATTGGTGGTACAGCTGCTGCTGCTGCTGCTGTAGCATCGTCTGCTGCTGCTGCTGCTGTAGCACTGTTGTTGGTGTGGCTTATTGAGAATATACCAAGAAACAATTAACCCCAGAGGATTTGCCACTCAGGATAACCCAAAAAAGTCAGTGTCATCGAAGACTGTCTAACTTATTTCCATTGGGGTCCTTAATCTTGTCTCCCAGGATGCAACCCACACCAGTCGACTAACACCCAGGTGAACAGGGAAAAATGCCTGGAACTAGTGCTCATATTGGTGAATTTAAAGCCAGCAAAGGTTGGTTTGAGAGATTTAAGAATCGTAGTGACATACACAGTGTGATAAGGCATGTTCTGGAAGAAAATACCAAACAGGACCTACAGTACTCAGGAGGAAAAGGCACTCCCAGGACACAGTGTCTCATCAGTCATTGCTGCATCTTCAGTAAAGGTAAGTGTCATTTATTCTTCATTTAGTAGACTAGTACATGCACAATATATACTGTGCATGTACTACTCTACTATTGTGCATGTATCCTTCTCTTTGTGTGTAGGAAAATGTATATTTCACGTGGTAAAATTTTTTTTTTCATACTTTTGGGTGTCTTGCACGGATTAATTTGATTTCCATTATTTCTTATGGGGAAAATTCATTTGCATACCAATGAGCCCTCTTGCACGGATTAAAATCGGTATGCGGGGGTCCACTGTATATTCTAGGCATTGTGCAGCATAAAAGAATAAGCTCCAAATTCTTTTTGATTATAATCCAAATTCAAACATTGAAGAAACATGCAGGTGTGAAGGGAATCAGAGCTGTGAAGTTAAAGTTATTATGAGGCTCTAAGCCTAACTTACAGATGCAGAATACAATATCTACACATCACCACAGATGAAAAATTAAGAAATCAGTTCATTCACTAACCCAGATTTTGGCTACGATGGTGCTTATTCTTTTCTGCCACACAATGCCTCATATTCATGTGTAGATTTTTTGCCAAGAATCATTTATTTTTTTAATCTGATATATATATTTTTGTACAGTACTGTGTATGGAATAAGTATGGTTGAATAATTAAACATCCAATAGTTATTGAGGGTTTCTTAAAATTGATCAGTTTCATTAAACTTACAGTAGCTTATATGTAAGACTCGCTAATACTGTACTCACAGAGGATTCACCATTAAAAGTATATATTTATAAGAATTCACATTGTAGCCTCATAATTGCATCTGTATTAGGTTCATTCATCAGTTGCTTCATAAATATCTTGAAGGTCTGTTATTGGTAAACAGTTGTGCAACAACATTAAAATTTCAATTTGCTAAAAAAAAATTGCAAATTATTTAAAAAGTAATAAACCAAAATTTACCTGAATGGAAATTAGAATTGTTTACTGAGGGATGATAAGTTGTTAATGAATGCAGGTATGGTTTATGTTTTGTTTGGTAAAGTAAAAAAAAAGACTGTCCTATATAGTAATTACAAATACACATTAAATATAAAAATGTTACAGGGCATATCGTAGGTATAAATTTTTTTTAATAACTGGGGTAAGTATTCCTGTGGTCTATTTATGCAGTGTTTAAGGCAAGGTTTGTGCTAATGATGTACATTGGATAACATACATTATTATATTGCTAGGTTAATTGGTAATACAGTACACTGTATATTAAAAAGGACGTTTAATTTGTTGGTGTATAAATTTCACAGTTTTACTGCTGAGAGTCTTCTATTTAAATTCAGTAATGTCATTTCACAACAAATATAGAAAATTGGTTTTAAGAATTATTAATTTACATTATTATATTTCTAGAATATTTTAGTTTATGGTACAATACTTTAGAATAAAACAATCATTATTATTACACTCAAAACAATGCACAAAATCCAAAGTAGCAAAATAATATGTTCAGTTGTTTGGCATGCCATCAGGCTAATTTCTGCTGGCTTTTTCTTGACTTTCTAATGCTTCATGTTTGCATTTTTATTGGCTAACATAATTTTTAATACTTTAGGTATACAGATCATAAAACCCGTTTTCCAGACACTAAATTAAGAAATATTCAATGGTGCTTGATGTAGAAGAATTGCTACCAATGTACTCTATGCAGAAATAATATTCTTTTCCTGTGAAATTTCATACAAAAATACGAACACTTGAATTTGGTCGCTTATTAATAATGGTAGTACAATAAATAACTTTAGGACATATCACTAATTTTATTAGTTGTATAGTATTAATAAGAGATGGAAATACCTAAAGTATTTTTACAATTATTTAATTAACATTGCACTACTACTGGAATTGAGTTTGAACCCGCGGTCAGAGAGTCAAAACTCCAGACTGTTGCGTTAGCCATGGTCTTTAGCAGCTGCTTCTAGTTTCAGGATTGATAATGTGGCATGGTCCCTTTGGCACAAATTTTCTGTTGGGTTTAGGTTTGTGCTGTTACCTAGCCAGTCACTAAAATATGACACTTAACAATTATTTAATCACTTTTTGACGCTTTTGGTGGTATGGCAAGGAGCACCGTCTTTCATAAAGTGTTGCATTAGCTTTTTCAAAGGAATTGGGTAAATTCATTTAAAGCTCCAAATAATTAATCATGATATTTTTGGGAAGTATTATTAATTCCCTTACACCATAGTAAGTAAAATATACCCACACCATGAGGGATGCAGGGTGTTTCATGGTCTTGGCAGTGTATTGCGAGAGACGTGGGTTAGAATGAGGTGCATAGTACATTCGCTTTCCACCACTACTAGTCACTGTAAAGGTTGATTCGTGTGACCGCAGAACTCCTCTCCAGATCCCACTCATGGTATTTCTTGCAAAACTTTAATCTTCTATTTTTGTTGCAATGTGAGAAGAGGTTTATTGCAGGCATGAAAGTTTCTAAATCATGGATCATGGGGTGATTGCTGGAGCCACCTTAGGGACATGTGTTCCAATAACTGAGGGTTTTTCCTCCTTCACTTCCTGTGTTGTGATGGAAGAATTTGCTTTTACTTGACAAGCAATCACTTTTAGTCCTTGAAGAGATTAATTTAGGCCTACTAGTCTTGGGAAGAGGGACTCGAACTGGGGTCTCCCCCTGCTCGTTTGGTTATATTTTTATTATCTCCCTAGTCACACTTGAGCACTGTGTGCGCTTCATAGCCACTCTTATGGAAGGCAAATATGGCTTGTATATCATTTTTATTTCCACTTCTCCTGGACATTATTTTTGGTCAAAACAGAGGAGTTAGTGACTGCACTCAGACAAAAATATGGCTCTCCAATGCACACACCAAAAAAACAAGTCTCACCCTTGCAGTAGCCACAAGGTTGCTAGTTGAACCTTCTGATGTTGCTGTGTTACCAGATGTTTGTACAGCATGGCCAGACAACCATCATATTTCACATCCCACATAAGTATAGGAAATGAGTTATGCAAAAAGTCATAACATCGTCCCTTTGGTATCATTACTTTCCGTGCAGACTATAACACATTTTATTTCTTGACATTCTATTATATTCATGGGAAAGCATTAACCTGTAGAATAGGAGGTATTCAGGTTTGAGACAGAAGGGGAAGGTAGTACAAGTCCTTGAATCAAGAACAATTCATTGGGATCAAGACACCCCCTTACCCTGTTTAAAGGTACTTAACATTCTCTCATTGTTATTTTATCATGGAAAGAGCTAAATCTGTATGGGTTATATGACTTGACAAAAGACCTCTTTAAAGGGGGCTCCTTGTCGTGGTAGAGAGGCTGTTGGTCTGAGGAATTGGAGCTTTTGTTCTTCCTCAGAGTTTGTGAAGTAAATCAGTCATTGTCAAGAAGTCAATGAGAGAGTCAGGATTAAAGGAGGGTCCATCAGCAAGAAAGGAAGGTAAAGAGAGAGTAGTAGAGCGGAGACGACGACGGAGGTAAATTCTGCGTGCTTGTTGATAGAGAGGGCAGTCTAACAGAATGTGGCTAATCGATACTGGAACTTGACACTGCTCACAGAGAGGAACAGGGTGCCTCTCCATGAGATAACCATAAGTAAGACGAGTGTGGCCAATGCGAAGGCGGGAGAGAGTAGTCTCCTAACCTCGGCACTGATGACAAGAAGATGGCCAGTAACCTATGCTCGGTTTAATAGAATGAAGTTTGTTACCGAGTAAAGTTGACCAACGTTGTTGCCAACGGGTGTGAAGGTGGGTAGCTATTACAGTAAAATAGTCTGGAAATGGAACACCTCTATATGAAATTGGTAGGTCATGTACTGCTGACTGTGCAGCAGTGTCTGCCTGTTCATTGCCCTGTATGTCAACATGACCAGGGACCCAACAAAAAACAATATCTTTATGCTTGGTAGAGATATGGAGAACTAGGGGGTGAGGTGTATCAAATTTCCGTATAGCCTGTAGAGCACTAAGGGAGTCTGAGACAACCACAAATGATGACACAAGCATAGATGCAATACGAGTAAGTGCTGCAAGAATGGCATACAATTCAGCAGTAAAAATGCTAGCCAAAGATTGTAAATGCCCTCGCACGACACTGTCCGGAAACACTGCTGCGAATCCGACGCCATCAGAAGACTTAGAGCCATCTGTGTACATAGCGATGGCATGAGAATGAGAGTGGAAGTGGTCAAGAAAAGAGAGCGGGAAGCCACCATAGGCAGTTAGGCTTTCGAGCAAGGGAGTGAGAAAGAACAGACCCGAACAGCTGGAACTTCCCAGGGGGGTAGGGAAAAGTGAGATGCTACATGAACATATAAAGGTGGTAACTGAAGGGAAGACGAGTGAATGTAGGCGAAGAGAGAAGGGACGGAACAAACAGGGGCAGCGAACAAATAAAGTATGTCTACTAATATCGGTGACCATTCTATAAGTGGAAGGATTGCGGAGATCGTGAGAGCGTACATAGTAGCGAAGGCAATGGGCATCATGGCGATCAGACAAGGATGGAACATTCGCTTCTGCATAGAGGCTCTTAACAGGGGAAGAGCGAAAAGCACCAAGGCATAAACGTAATCTTTGGTGATGGATGGGGTTAAGGCTAGAGAGAATAGCAGGAGAGGCCGCTGAATAGATCTGGTCACCATAATTGAGTTTCGATAAAATGAGAGCTGAATGTAGGCGAAGCAGAGTTCGACGATCAGCTCCCCAGGAAAGATGAGCAAGGGTTTTAAGGTGGTTTAGCCGGCTGTGACAAGTTGCCTTCAGAGAGTTAATGTGAGGGTTCCAGAATAACCTACGGTCAAAGAGAAAGCCTAGAAACCTGACTGTATCACGTTCAGGGATACGAGAGCCATAGAGATACAAAGGATGATCGGAGATGACAGAGCGTCTAGTGAAAGTAATTTGGTGAGTTTTGGTACTGGAAAATTTAAACCCATGCGTGGTGGCCCAAGTGGAAACATGGTCGACCACATGCTGGAGAGAAACTGCAATGAGATGACAGTCAGCGCCTGCACAAGCAATAGCGAAGTCATCAACATAGTGATGACCAAATACTGGGTGGAAGAACAGAGGCCAAATCATTTATAGCAAGGAGAAAAAGTGTTGTGCTCAGAACACATCCCTGAGGGACACCCTCAGCTTGGACGAAGTCAGCGGAGAGCAGTTGCTGTCAAAAAGTCAATGAGAGAGTCTGGGTTAAAGGAGAGTCCATCAGTAAGAAGGGCAGCAGAGTGGTGATGACATTGGAGGTAAATTCTGTGTGCTCGTTGATAAAGTGGGCAATCCAACAGAATCAAACCTGACAATTCTCACAGAATGGAACAGCGCACGCTTCTCCATGAGATACCCATGAGCAAGATAAATGTGGCAGATGCAAAGATGGAAGAGAGTAGTCTCCCAACCTTGGCACTGATGAGAAGATGGCCAGAAACCTATACATGGTTTAATAGAATGTAGTTTATTATGGAGCAGATCAGACCAATATTGTTGCCAATGGGTGTGAAGGTGGGTAGCAATTATAGCAAAATAATTTGTGAATGGAACACCTTTATAGGAAACTGAGAGGTCATGTACTGCTAACCGTGCAGCAGTGTCTGCCTGTTCATTGCCCTGTACGTCAACATGACCGGGACCCAACAAAAAAACAATATCTTTGTGCTTGCTAGAGATACGATGTAATGAAAGTTGGATATGAAGACCCCAGGGGATGGGGGTGTATCAAATTTTTGTTTAGCTTATAAAGCACTAAGGGAGTCTGAAAGGACCTCAAATGGTGACACAGGCATAGATGCAATATGGATAAGTGCTATGAGAATGGCATACAATTCAGTCATAAGAATGCTAGCCAGGGATAATAAATGTCCTCACATGATGCTGTCCAGAAACACCGCTGCAAATCCAGTGCCATCAGAGACTTGGAACCATCAGTGTACGTTGTGATGGCATGAGAATGAGATCGGAAGTGGTTAAGAAAAAGAGCGAGAAGCCACCCTAGGCAGTTGGGCTTTCGCGCATGGCAGTGGAAAAGGACAGACATGAACCATCGGAATGTCCTGAGGGGGTAGGGAAAAGTGAGATGCTACATGAACATAGAAAAGTGGTAACTGAAGAGAAGACAAGAGCAAATGTAGGCGAAGAGAAACGGGTGATGAACAAATGAAGAACATCTACTAATATCAGTGACCATCCGATACATATAAGGAAGGACTGTAGAGGTCATGAGAGCGAACATAATAGCGAAGGCAATGAGCATCATGGAAATTGGACAAGGATGGAATATTTGCCTCTGCATAGAGGCTCTCAACCAGTGAAGAGTACCGAGGCATAAACGTAATCCCTGGTGATGGATGGGATTAAGGCTAGAGAGAGTTGCAGGAGAGGCTGCTGAATATATCTGGTCACCATAATCGAGTTTCAATAAAATTAGGGCTGAATGTAGTTGAAGATGAGCGAGGGTTTTAAGGAGGTTCAGCCAGCTAAGATAAGTTGCCTTCAGAGAGGTAATGCGTGATTTCCAGGTTAACCTACAGTCAAACAGAAGGCCTAGAAACCTGACCATATCATGTTCTGGGATACACAAGCCATATAGGTACAATGATCAGAGACAACAGAACATCTAGTGAAAGTGATTTGGTGAGTTTTAGTACTAGAAAATTTAAACCCATGAGTGGTGGCCCAATTGGACATGGTTGACCGCATGCTGGAGAGAAACTGCAATGAGACGACAGTCAGCACCTGCACAAGCTATAGTGAAGTCATCAGCATAGAGTGATGACCAGATATTAGATGGAAGAACAGAGGCCAGATTATTGACAGCAAGAAGAAAGTGTGTTGTGCTCAGAACACACCCCTGCAGGACACCTTCAGCTTGGACAAAGTCCGGGGAAAGCATATTATTAATCCGAACATGGAAATGTTGTTTAGTTAAGACGTTCTTAAGGAAAAATGGTAGATTGCCCCAGAGGCCTAAGGAGTGGGTCTGGGCCAAGATATTATACCTCCAAGTAGAGTCATATGCCTTCTCAAGGTCAAAAAAGATAGCGATAACTGAGTAGTAACTGGCAAAGGCATTACGGACATACATACCTAAGCGTAGTAAGGGGTCAATGGTAGAACGGCCCTTATGAAAGCCATATTGACTAGTGGAGAGACTGTTGTGTCTCTAAATACCACATCGAATGTCTATTTACCAGATGTTCCATCACCTTGCAAACTGCACTGGTAAGAGCATGGGATGATAATGGAAGGCATCATGTCCCGTAGTACCCGGTTTGTGGAAGGGGAGAAAAATGGCAGATTTCCACAGCTGGGGAAGAACTTGTTACCAAATAAGATTAAAGAGTCATAAGAGGACTCTTTAATCTGACTGATGTAAATGCTGTTGCATACAAATATGAATGCCATCAGGCCCAGCTGCCGATGATCGGCAAGCCGAGTGTGTTGCCTCCAGTTCCAGAAGTGTAAAAGGCACATTATAAGATTCTTCTCTGATAGAAGAAAAGTTTAAGGGCTCTAATTCTCTGGCAGTGTAAAGGTCCCAATTTGCCAGCGTGGGCTACAAGGAGGTGGTGAATATGAAGGAGAAGTAAGGATGATTGGAAAATGATCACTGTCATGCAAGTCCGGAAGGACAGACCAGGTGAAGTCTAGTACAGTTGAGGAAGGGCAGACTGAGAGATCGATGCAAGAGAGAGAATGAGTACAGGTGGGAGTACCCGTATTTAAAACATGGAGGGGGAGAGAAGCCACAGGAGTCACAGTGAGACTCCTCATTAAAAGTGCCAAGTAACAGAAGTGGTGGCGGTAAGGAAGAAACCAGAAATGCAACATCTGGGATAGATAAGGCCCGAGATACAATGAACAGATTGTATACCACTTATTCAAGTGGATACGGGCTGCAGTGTAATGCAGCGAAGTATGAACAAAGCTGATGGTATGGCATACTGGTGTGTATAAGAAGTGCACTTTCATTAAAGGTTCCATTGGGAAAAGGATCCGATGAATATAAATCATAGCCCAAAATGGGATGCATAACAGCAGAGCGTAATTTGGGTTCCTGTAAACAAACACAAACGGGGGGAAACTGGGAGAGCAACACCTGAAACTCACCCCGGTTACCTCTGAGGCCGCGAATATTCCACTGTAAATAAGCCATGATTTGCAAAGAGAAAGATGCAAGAAATCTGAAGGTATGGGTATCTAGGGACTAGTAGGGTTAGAAAAGTCCACATGTGGAGGTAGCAGAAAAATTTTAAGCAGGGAAGGATTGGGACGCTGCATGTGGTACAATACTGAAGATGGAAGAAGGAGTGTGAGTAATGATCGGGGTGAAGATGGGCTGTACCAAAGTAGGGGGGATAAAAGGGTAGAGGGAACCAGAGAGGAAGCGACCTGGGAGGAAAAAGGTACTGTATGAGGAGGAGGATGAACCT
Organism: Cherax quadricarinatus; assembly: GCF_038502225.1. NCBI lineage: Eukaryota > Metazoa > Arthropoda > Malacostraca > Decapoda > Parastacidae > Cherax > Cherax quadricarinatus. The sequence continues at coordinate 17,637,870 of NC_091335.1, read as the reverse complement.
CCACACTCGTATTAGAGCCAGTTAGAGGTGAAGAACCAGGTACAGAGACTTGGAAGGACAAATGAGCAGGTTGCAGACGGGAAGGAGGGGTTAAAGGAGATTTTTAACAATGGGGATGTTTTGGACTTCGGAGGAGGAGAGGGGTTGTATGAGGTCTTGTAGACACACAAACTTGCAAGTGATAAGAAGAAGAGGCGAGAACAGAATGAGGTGCCAAGGTAAGGACCTCCGAGTCCAGGACAGCAAAAGAATTAGAGACAGGTGACTGGAAGGGGTGACCACAGAGGAGGCTGCAGAATAGGGTATTTATAGTATTGGCTAGCATGACTGGGCTTGGGTGAGAGAAGACATATGTAGTGCCATCTGCAAATAGTGTGGATTTGAGTAGTTGCGATGCATTTGGTAGGTCATTTATGTAAATGAGAAAAAGAGGGCCAAGGACACTTCCTTGTGGGACACCAGCTGTAACTGGCTGTGTGGAAGAGTTTGCTCCATTTGTGTACACATATTGGCTTCTGCTGCTAAGGTATGACTTTAGGTAGTTGAGAGAGTGCCCTCTTATACCATAGTGAGACAATTTTATGTGCAGCAAATCATGGTCAACTGTATCAAAAGCTTTACGTAAATCAATGAAGAGCCCCAATGGGACTTCTTTTTTCTCGAGTGCAGTGTATATTTGCTCTAGCATCGACCCCTTACTCCATTTAGATACCTACGTCCGTAATGCCTTTGCTAGTAACCACTCCATTACAGCAGTCTTTTTTGATGTTGAAAAGGCATATGACACTACTTGGAGGTATAACATCTTGGCTCAAGCTCACTTCTTAGACCTTCAAGGCAAACTGCCATTTTTTCTTGCAAACTTCTTATCTGAGACACATTTCTGTGTTTGGGTTAATAATTTGCTTTCCCTGGACTTTGTCCAAGCTGAAGGTGTTCCTCAGGGATGCGTCCTTAGCACCACCCTTTTTCTCCTCGCTATAAATATTCTGACATCTGTTCTCCCATCTAATATTTGGTCATCACTATGTTGTTGATTTCACTATAGCTTGTGCAGGCGCTGACTGTCACCTAGTAGCAGCCCGACTGCAGAATGCTGTCAACAGTGTTTCCCATTGGGCCACAACTCGTGGGTTTAAATTTTCTAGTGCTAAAACAGAAATGATCACTTTCACCAGATGCTCAATCATCCCTGATACTCCATTGTACCTATATGACTCGCGAATCCCTGAATGTGATATGGTCAGATTTCTCAGACTACTGTTTGATCACCGGTTGTCTCGGAAACCTCGCATTACCTCCCTGAAAGCAACTTGTCATAACCGGCTGAACCTCCTTAAAACCCTTGCTCATCTTTCATGGGGGCCATATCGTCGAACCTTCCTTCGACTGCATTCAGCCCTAATTTTATCAAAGCTAGATTATGATGACCAGATCTACTCTGCAGCCTCTCCTGCAACTCTTTCTAAACTCAATTCCATCCATCATCAGGGATTACATTTATGTCTAGATGCTTTTTGTTCCTTACCCGTCGAGAGCCTCTTTGCAGAAGCAAATGTCCCATCCTCGAACGATCATTGTGATGCTCATTGCCTCCACTAATTTGTCCACTCTCATGACCTTCACAATCCTTCTACATACGGGATAGTAACGAACATTAGCAGAAGTCCATCATTTGTTCACCGCCCCTGTTTACTCTGTCCCTTTTCTCATCATCAATCACTCTTGTCTTCTCTTCAGTTGCCCCCTTTATATATTCATCTAGCATCTAACTTTTTCACTTCCCCCTTGAGAAGTTCCGACAGTTAGTGTCTGTTCTTCACCACTGCCGTGTACGAAAGCCCAAATCTCTACAGCTACTTCTTGTTCTCTTTTTCTTAATCACTTCCCATTGCAGTGTACACTGATGGTTCTAAATCCTCTGGTGGTGTTGGGTTTGCAGCAGTGTGGTGCGTGTCATTTATTAGACTCGGCTAGCATTTTTACAGCTGAATTGTAGGCCATTCTCATTGCAATTATCCGTATTGCATCTGTGCCTACTTCAAAGTTTGTAATCGTCTCAGACTCCTTTAGTGTTTTGCAAGCTATTAAAAAATTTGATTCACCTCATCTGCTAGTTCTTCATATACAACTTTGGTTATGCTGCATTACTAGCAAAAATAAAGAAATCATTTTCTGTTGGGTCCCTGGTCATGTTGATGTTCAGGCAGTCTTTGCTGCACGAACTGCAGTACATGACCTACCAGTTTCTCTTGATTATTTTGCTGTAATCTCTACCCACCTTCGCAACAATGTTGGGCTGATATTACTTGTAACAAATTACATTCTATCAAACCAAGTTTGGGTTTCTGGCCCTGTTGTCATCAATATCGAGGTTGAGGGACTACACTATCTCGTCTTCACATCAGACACACTTGTCTAACTCATGGGTATTTCATGGAGAGGCATTCTGTTCCACTTTGTGAGAATTGTCTAGTTCTGGTTTCAATTTCCTATACAGTAGGGCCCCGCTTTACGGCGTTCTGCTAATACGGTCATTTCAAATTATGACCTAAACTCTCTGTACGGCTCCCCCCACCTAACTTTCTAATACGGTCACCACACACCACCCTGTTTGTTTATATGCTCCATAAGCACCATGTCTCTCCATTGTGTCTGGAAACTCCAAAATTTCAAGTGTTTTTAAAAGTTATTTCATATTTTATATATACAGTGGACCCCCGGTTCGCGATATTAATCCATTCCTGAGAGCTCATTGTAAACCAAAATTATAGGAAAGCAAATCAATTTTCCCCATAAGAAATAATGGAAATCAAATTAATCCATGCAAGACACCCAAAAGTATGAAAAAAAAACTTTTACCACATGAAATATTAAGTTTAATGCAATAGAATAATTGACACTTACCTTTAATGAAGATCTGGTGATGATTGATGAGATGGGAGGAGAGTGTTGAACTTATTGTTTAGAAGGGGAATCCCCCTCCATTAGGACTTGAGGTAGCAAGTCCTTTTCTGGGGTTACTTCCCTTCTTCTTTTAATGCCACTAGGACCAGCTTGAGAGTCACTGGACTTCTGTCGCACAACATATCTGTCCATAGAGCTCTGTACCTCCCGTTCCTTTAAGATTTGTCTAAAATGGGCCACAACATTGTCATTGTAATAGTCACCAGCACGGCTTGCAATAGCTGTGTTAGGGTGATTTTCATCCATAAAGGTTTGCAGCTCAACCCACTTTGCACACATTTTCTTAATCTTTGAAGTAGGCACAATGGATTCCACAACTGGCATAGGCTTCTCAGGGTTAGCCCCAAACCCTTCAAAATCTTTCTTAATTTCCATACTAATTCTCACCCTTTTTACCACAGGGTTGGCACTACAAGCTTTCTTGGGGCCCATGGTGACTTATTTTGCAGAAACAAGCACCAAAAACAGTGATAATATGGATAGTACCGAATGTATCCTTAGATGCGCGCACACTGGCTGGCTTGTAAACACTGGCACACATGGGGCAGTTCAGGCTACACGTGGACACATCGCATCGCATACCGGGTTTTGTAATGGGAACCGAGGCAAATTTTTGGCAATGTAATGCATCGGCTAACGATAGCATTGCAAACCGGGGGTCCACTGTACTCTGATAATTATACTTATGTATACCTGTACCTAAATAAACTTACACACTGTGCAGGTGCACATTAAAATCAGTAAGAGTGTCTTATGTCTCGAGATGCCATATTAGTAATGATAATAATACTCATTGAGTCTCATTAAATGTCATATATTATGTTAATATACACATTTTCATTAATCCATGTATGATATTTTTTCAAAATTATATAATAAACATGATACATAACATAAAAAGATGAAAATACACTCCACAGTAGAATAAATAAATATGAGATGTGGGAGCCAGACGACTTATACGAGTGACGCCATATTAGTAATGATGATAATAATTATCACCGAGTCTCAATAAATGTAGTATACAGTGGACCCCCGCTTAACGATCACCTCCCAATGCGACCAATTATGTAAGTGCGTTTGTACGTGTATGTTTGGGGGTCTGAAATGGACTAATCTACTTCACAATATTCCTTATGGGAACAAATTCAGTCAGTACTGGCACCTGAACATTCTTCTGGAATGAAAAAATATCGTTAACCGGGGGTCCACTGTATTACGTTAATATACACATTTTTATTAATCCAGCTATATTTTTTTCAAAATTATATAATAAACATGATAAATACACCCCACAGTAGATACACAGAACACTTAACTCGGATATAAACCCTCCCCTCAAACTTCTTACCAACCTCAACAGAACACATTTATTTATTTATTAATTTGAACATGATACAATGAAGTACAAAAAAATACAGTGGTTAAGTGTAACATGCCAAAGCCCCTTGTATGCAGAGCATTATGGGCAGGCTTAAAATTAACTTAAAGATTAACTAAGCAATGATATATTCAGTGGTAAAGATTATTGTAAACAGTTAAGCACAAATGAGTACAGGTCATATGGTCATTTACTGTGTTGCTGAGCATTCAGTAGAATGGAGTATTCTGTTAGGTAATGTAATTAAAAATAACAAAGTTTGATTGGGTCACAGGTTAAACATTTACGAGATACAATTACTCAGTATTTATTTAGTTGTGGGTAAGTGATTAATAGTAGAGACTTGAATTTATAAACCGACAGTGTTTCTTTTATATTCACAGGTAATGAATTCCAGATTTTTGGGCCTTTTATGTGCACTGAGATTTTGCATAGTGTGAGATGGACACGAGGAACATCAAAGAGTGATCTGTGCCTTGTGTTATGGTCATGTGTTCTGTTGAGGTTGGTAAGGAGACATTTGAGGGGAGGGTTTATATCCGAGTTAAGTGTTCTATGTATGTAGTAGGTACAATAATAAGTATGGATGTTTTGTATGGTGAGTAGGTTTAGTTTTGAATATTGGTGGAGTGTGCTGCCTGTAGTGGGAATTTATCATTCTGACTGCAGCCTTTTGTTGGGTAATTAATGGTCTGAGATGGTTTATTGTTGTTGAGCCCCATGCACAAATTCCATAGGTGAGATAGGGGTAAATAAGTGAGTGATATAGGGCCAGGAGGGCTGACTGTGGAACATAGTACCATATCTTAGATAGTATGCCTACGGTCTTGGAAATTTGTTGTATATGTGTATGAAATTTGAGTCTATTATCAAGGTGGATTCCTAAGAATTTTCCCTCTGTGAGCTTTGTGATAGGTGATCCATTTATCATTATGTTTAGAGGGACATCTGTAGCTCTGTTACCAAACTGAATGAAGTAGGTTTTGTCAATGTTAAGAGTAAGTTTGTTAGTCCTCATCCAGGTAGATATTTTCTGTAATTCAGTATTGGCTAGCATGACTGGGCTTGGGTGAGAGAAGACGTATGTAGTGTCATCTGCAAATAGTGTGGGTTTGAGTAGTTGCAATGCATTTGGTAGGTCATTTATGTTAACAAGAAAGAGAAGAGGGCCAAGGACACTTCCCTGTGGGACACCAACTGTAATTGGCTGTGCAGAAGAGTTTGCTCCATTTGTGTACACATATTGGCTTCTGATGCTGAGGTATAACTTTAGGCAGTGCCCTCTTATACCATAGTGCAACAATTTTATGTGGAGCAAGTCATGGTCAACCGTATCAAAAGCTTTACGTAAATCAATGACGATCCCCAGTGGGATTTCTTTTTTCTCTAGTTCAGTGTATATTTGTTCTAGCATGTGTATAATAGCATCATTCGTATTTTTATTAGGTCTGAACCCAAACTGACAGGGGTTGAGTATGTTGTGGGAGATGAGGTAGGAATAGATTCGCTTATGAATTAATTTTTCGAAGATTTTAGAGAGAGGATGTAAGTTGGATATTGGCCTATAGTTATTCAAGTCTGTTTGGTCTCCTCCTCTATGGATCGGGGTGACCCCTCGCTATATTGAGAACTGTAGGGAAGGTAGAGGGTTCGATGGATTTGTTGAAGAGTGTTGCAATGATTGATGACAGCACTTGTGACACTTTTGTGTATATAAAAGGTGGTAAGGTATTTAAATCTCCTGTCTTGTTTTTTAGTGTGTTGATAATAAGGGAGACTTCTGTTGGGTTAGTCGGAGCTAGGAACAGTATGTTCAGGTAGTTGCCAGTGAGGTAGTCATTGAGTTGGGTATTTGAGCTTGGGATTTTATTGGCAAGGTTTTTTTCCTATGGTGGAGAAGAATTCATCGAGTCTGTTTCAGTTGGGGTTCAATTGCGCTATTTCGTGATATCTTTGTTGTTCCTAGAATTTCTGATAGCATTTTCCAGGTTTTTTTTATATCACCTTTTAAGTTGGATAAGCTGTTCTCATAATACAATTTTTTAGCCCTTCTTATCAGGCTGGTTAGGATTGATGAGTTACGTTTTGTTAGGTCTCTGGTTACGTGACCCATTCTGTACTGTTTTTCATATTGGTGCTTTGTATTTATGGATGCTGGGTGTTAGCCAGGGACTGTTCAGTCTCTTAGCTGTCATCTGTTTAGTTTTTTAGGGCAGTGCTTGTTATAGAGGTATTGGGTCTTTTTTAGAAAATTATTAATACATTCGTCAATATCTGTATAGATTTCTAGCTCAGTGTGCCAGTCAATGTTTGTCACTGCTGTTGTGAAGTTATTAATGGCTGCCTCATTGTGAAGTCTGAAAGTGACTTTAGTAGTGTCTTGGGGTAATTTGCCTAGATTAGTTATGAGGAAGGTAGGGTAGTGGTATTTGTGATCATGTCTGATTTTAAAGGGGATATGGTGTTGGTCCAGATGTGATCTAGTAGGGAAACACTAGTCTCTGTAATTCTTGTAGGTTTTGTTACTGTTGGTAGCAACAAGCAGTTACTCAGTGTTTGTGAATTCAGTAACGTGTGGGTCCTGGTCTTGCAGGAGATTTATATTGAGAGTAGTAAGTGATCTTTATTCATGCGTGCATCAATTATCATACTTCCTAGGTTTTCACTAAAACGGCTAATGTTTGACTGTGGTACTCTGTAGATGTTTATCACTGTGAGAGGCTTTTGTATTTGAATTTAGCTATTATATATTCCTCATCCCTTGTGCAAGTATTAATGATACACTCTAGTTGGTCTGAATGGTATACAGCTGTGCCACCCCCTTGTTGATCTGGCCTACAGTTGTGTAACCAGGAATGCCAAAGACATCTGTAGTATCAGGTTTCAGTGAGTAATGATGGACATACTGGCAATTTAGTAATGCTATGAGGTCATCGTAATGTTTGCTTAAAGATCTGATATTGTAGTTGGCTCTGAGAAGTGCCTTTGATTGTTGTGCTGTGTAGTAATTACAGTTACTGTTTGATTCATTTAAGTCATTCAATAAGAGGTTGGTATCAGGATCAATGCTTGCAATTATAAGATTTATAGTTAGAGTTAAGTATAAGACAAATATTCTAAAGCTAAGAAATAGCACCTGAATTATTTTAACAAATGTAAAAATATGAGCTAAGGTAGTTTTTTAAAGCTAAAATAAAGGAGACAATATAAAAGGGACTAATATAAGTTGTGGTGAATAAATAAAGTGGTAATCAAATAAATGAGTTTGGGAATATAATGGCAAAATAGTGAACTTATTACACTTTAGCACCTGAGAATAGCACCTTGATTATTTTAACAACTGCAAATATATGAACTAAGGTAGTTGCATAAAGCTAAAATAAAGGAGAAAATATATAAGGGACTAAATTAAGTAATGGTAAACAAAGTTAAATGGACAGATAGTCACTATGATATAATATTGATTTGGGAGTAAGATATGATTTGTAATATATAATAAGTTGAGCAATTAATTGCACAAAAAATGTAAAAAAATATGAGGTAGTAGGTACTAGCTAACTAAAGATAGTTTTGGGACTCGCACAATAATGTAATTGGAATATACACTAATTGCACACACAATATAAAAGTAGTGGTAAACAAAATTAAATGGACAGGTAGCAACCTTATAGGTAGTAGGTTGGTAGACAGCTGCCGCCCAGGGAGGTACTACCGTCCTGCCAAGTGAGTGTAAAACGGAAACCTGTAATTATTTTAGATGATGGTGTCTTTTTTCTGTCTCATAAACATGCAAGATTTCAGGTCTGTCTTGCTACTTCTACTTAGGTCACACTACACAAGCATATATATATACACACCCCTCTGGCTTTTCTTCTATTTTCTTTCTAGTTCTTGTTTATTTCCTCTTATCTCCATGGGGAAGTGGAACAGAATTCTTCCTCCGTAAGCCATGCGTGTTGTAAGAGGCGACTAAAATGCCAGGAACAAGGGGCTAGTAACCCCTTCTCCTGTATATATTACTAAATGTAAAAGGAGAAACTTTCGTTTTTCCTTTTGGGCCACCCCGCCTTGGTGGGACACGGCCGGTGTGTTGAAAGAAAGAAAGGTAGCAACCATGAATAACATTAATTTGGAGTAAGATTTGACTTGCAACACAAAATTATGAGCAATTAAAAAGAAGTAAAAAAAAAAAAATGCACAATAATGTAATAGTAACTTACACTATATGCACCACACGTATTTGTGTGTTAAGGACACTTATCTAGTCTGTTACAGAAATGTCAGCTTTTCTAAGGAAGGTAGAGAAATCATGTTCATTTGAGATGGTATATTGTTGCCCTGTTGATGTTTTCCTTACTAGTATTTTCCCATCTAGAGTGCAACACTGATGTATTTTGTTTTAGTTTTCTCAACTTGAACAGGAGGTTTTGACGTTTTCTCATTAGACAATCATTGATGTACACTCCATTTTTCATTGTAATTGCTGATTTAAATTAAGTCCTTTCTTTTATCATATGAATGAAATCTGATCATAATACATACTGTGTTTACTACCTTGTTTTCCTAGCAAACGTGTTTCTTTGATCCTGATAGCAGTTTCTTTGCACTGTTCTTGGGTTATGTCACTAGGAATGTGTGGGCTGTTTATTATAACTGCATCTGACAACTTGTTCAGTTTTGGAAATCAAGGTATTCATTCAGTCGAGTGTGCATATTCTGATTCCAGTCCTTGATTGCTTCTTCAACCTTCATATTTAGGGTTGTTATTTGCTCAGTATGACTGGCTATAGCTGTTTTCAGAGTATTCTCTGTGTCAGCACTTCCCGATGTAATCTTCTCTTCAAGGTTTTGGATCTTGTTCTCGAGGCTGGTTATCTTGGATTCTCGTCGCGCAAGTGTTGCTTTAATATCTTTAATTTCGTTTTCTAGAGCGACGATGTAGTCCCTGATATTGTCAGGACCACAACACAAAGCACAGATCACTCTTTGATGTTCCTCGTGTCCATCTCACACTATATAAAAATGCAATGCACATAAAAGGCCCAATAAATTTTGACTGAAAAATATGGAATTCATTACCTATGAATATAAAAGAAACACTCTGTCTGTTTATCAAGTCAAGACTCTTCTTAAAAACCACAGCTAAATAAATACTGATTAACTGTGTCTCATAAATGTATAACCTGTGACCCTATCAAACTATGTTTTTTGTAATTACATTACCTAATAGAATACTCCATTCTCTTGAATGCTCAGTAACTCATCAAATGTGCTACAAATTTGTACAACTATAAAGCCTCTTATTTGAAATACCCATTTGTGCTTCATGTTGTAATTTGTTTACTGTATTTTTACCACTGAATACATCATTGCTTAGTTAATCTTAAGCCTGCCCACAATGCTCTGCATACAAGGGGCTTTTGAGATGTACACTCAACCACTGTATTTCTTTTGTACAACTATGTATCATGTCCAAATAATAAATAAATATGAGATGTGGGAGCCAGACAACTTGTACAAGTGACAGCAAGAATGACGTTTTCTCTAGTCCAACATAAGAGAAAATGCGTTACTGGGGGTAACTGTAGAAAATTCCTTTCGTATGCCTTCACTCAGAATAAGTTAATTAGTTTATTCAGTTATACATAAATACAGTTACATAGAAGCATATGTGTAGAGAATCTAGGATAACCCAAAAAAGTCAGAGTGACTTATTTCCATTGGGGTCCTTTTACCTTATTATTATAATATAAAGGTTATAATATTTTCTTATTCTATAATGAAGATAACATCATCTTATCATACTAAAATGACTATCTACTACACAAGGGTCATTACTAGGAAATTGGTAAAATTTACACGTATGTTAGCTAAAAAATAGAAAATCATTCCCCTCCCTTTCTGTAGCTACATTCATTAGACACCTTTTGGCACTCTTCTTGAACTGGTCATTTCTTCTAAAAAATGGCGTTACACGAGAATGGGAGCGTTCCTCTTTATTCTTCCGTATCAATGTAGAGACAACTTGTACACAAACCAGACGTGTGACTTTGTAAATGGTCCAAGTTGGACTGAAACATCGCCGTAAGCTCCTATCTTCTATGTGCGGGTTATTTGTGTATCGTTCCAGTCACGGTATTGTGCCTTTTTTTGTTTACATAACTCCACGAGTGTCCTCTCTCTCATTTACTCACCTCTGACCCTACATTAAGACTATAAATATTTTAAGGTAAGTAATGAGTGAACTGTATATACATTTTATTGCTCTGGGATGCTTAAATGTTATATGTGGAGGCCTGGTATGATAGCCCAGCTGGCTACCATATATACCACACTTGATTTCTTACAATAAATACTACTTGTCTCACCCCTAGATTAAGACTACAAATATTTTAAGGTAAGTAATGAGTGTACTATATGTGTATTTTACTTTTTTATTGTCTAGTCCTACTGCTAACCCCAATGGAAATAAGTCACACTGACTTTTTTGGGTTATCCTAGGTACTTTACACATATGCAACTACATTTGTTTATATTTGAATAAACTTGCTAACTTAATATATGTTAGTGTAAACTTGTTATAAATGCATACAAATACTAGATAAGTGGAAAAAAAGAGGTGTTCCACTTTACGGCAGTAGCCTGGAACCTAACCTGCCATGTAAGTGGGGCCCTACATATTCTGTTGGATTGTCCTGTCTATCAACGAGCACGCAGAATTTTCCTGACGTCGTCACCGCTCTATTGCCCTTACTTTATTTTCCCTCCTTGCTGACGGATCTAACTTTACCTTTATTATCAACTCCAACTTGCATTAATTCCTACCCTGCAGCACTGTATGACCCTGGTAGGCTTGGCATTTCTTTTTGATTATAATAATAATGACAAAAGAGATTGCTTGGTTACAAGCCATCTGTGACAACAACAGTATATTTGTTTCCTTAGCAAACCAATTACAGAATTTTTGATAGGGCATATAACTATTAGTGCAGTACTCAGGAAAGATGGTGGTGACTGATGAAGCTTTATAAATATTTTGTATTTTATTTAATTTTTTCTTTGTTTTAGGAGAGCTCAGGTATGGCAAATGGATCTGCAGTACAAGCCTTCAACGAGTGTTTTGATATTGAAATGACTGCGAGGAACTTATTTAATGACCACAAAATGAATGCATCAACTAAAGCAGCTCCTAATGGTGGCATTAAAAATTCAATTTCTGTACCTGGAACTCCAGTCAGTGGCCACAGTCAGGTCAGTATGAAGCCAAGCTGCAGTTTCCAAAACTTACAGGATGTGCCAACATCAGTTAGCAGCATAAATGTCTACTCTGCACAGAAGGATGACAAACAGTTATTAGAAACTGGCAATATATCTTTTTCAAATAACTTGAGTTCAAGTTCTATTGAAGACAATGGGGATCAAAAAGTGGTTGGAAATGCAGATGTGTTGCCCAATATGAATAGTCATAAAAGTCTTGATTACAAACAGAGTAATCTTGACAATGAAGGTGTTTTAGCTCATAAACGCAAGCTATCATTTTCTTGAGATAGGGCTAAAGAATAGCTTAAACATTACTCAAACTTCCCATATTTAGTGAAGGTAATAAAATTTCAAAAGGAAGTGTTAATGATAGATGCTAATATTTTTTTTTTATAGATGACAGGAATTAGTAAACTTGTAGGGAAAAAATTGAAGAGGATAATATTGCAATAGCCAAGTACTGTATTTACATATATCCCTCAGATTAACAGTAATAAATTTAGCAATAATGAATAACTTGTTAAGTTTTAATAGTAATTTTTTTAAGACATGATTGAAAAAAATAACTGAAAAAAGATATGCAAGATCTAATCCTAGTAGCTGTAGCTTGAAAACAGTTATCATACTGTACTGTAAGTTACAACATATTAGATGCTGATAAGGGGATTTTTTTTATTAAATTTCCTGGTCAGGAAATTTAATTGTGATAATAGAATTTTATTAAAGAGCTGATAATTTCTTTTATAATTTTACTGTCTATACTATTCAATATCTCAGACTGTGCATGATGTACAAGTTTAGGTGCATTAATAGTGATTGATTGTGGGAATAAGACATTTAATCCAGGCAAATTTTGCTAGTTATGACTTCATCAAATCTAATATATTTATAGTGTATGTGCCTTATTCCCACAAACTGATGTCCAAAATCCAAATATTATGGATTATGTCCTTGGCGAACATCTATAGACTTCCAGTAATGAACAAATTAATTTACAAAATTCATACAAGACTTTTACATTGGCAAGTAATTTTTTTTTCCAGTAATGTGAGTACCATATATTTTGAATTGTTTTTGCCTTCATCTACATATAAAGACACTTATGTTTAAGCAAGCAAAAGACACTTTTTTTTTTTTAGATTATCTCATTTTTATATTCAAATTTGTTTGTTCTCTTCCTGTGTGTGTATATGTATATAAAATATGAAAATGAATGTATTTTTTTAAGGAGACATTTAATTTAATGAATACTTAATCGGTAATGTGCACACAGGGATCTGACATTCAAAGTTAAAGACCTGAGAATTTACTTAAAGAGTATGTGATAAACATAGAAATTTATTATCTGGTATACTATTAAATTGTTTTATTTGTACACATGACACCACATGTATCATTAAAGTATGCCTGATATATATATTAGATGAGCCACAGTATTATGCTCTTGAATATACAGTAGGACCTCTTGCATCTAAAAGTTTCTTAAAGTTTACAAAAACACCCAAGTGAAAAATTAGTCACATTTTTTGTAGCTTTTCCTGATGCCCAGCACTTGTTTTATACAGAGCAGTAGGTAGCAAGATTAATTATAATTCTGGATAAGAGAGACCTTATTACTGTATATATATATATATATAATTAGGTTCATATACTGCTTATAATTTAATGCTTACATTACTTTAAGCATTTATATTCATGTACAGTTATTTAATAGTTAATTACTGTATCTCAAATCCTATTTTTACATTATTATTATATTCACACACACAAAAAAAAAAAAAAAAGTTTTACAAATATAAAAATTAAATTTTATTATGTTGAGAATTTATGTAAAAAAATGCTTTTGTCTATACTTCTGTTTTCCTCAAAACACAGATCCTTATAAAAGTATCAAAAAAAAAAAAAAATTGCCAATAGAAACATTGATACTAACAATGTCAAACATTACCATGCTTCATTCATAGATTGCTAACATTAAAATATGTTATTGTACAGACTACTGAATGTTATTTGTAAGCAATTTTCTAATCTATTTTTACCCTCCCATATTCAGCATCAAATAATAAGTTTATAGAAAATACAAGGCACCTTGAATATAGGTTAACAGTTTGAAGAAATAAAGCATTTTTGGGAAAAAACACATAAGTAGTATAATGTGATCCTCTATTAACAACGTTTTTGCCCACGCAGTCACAAACAGATCTACCTGGGTGAAAGGTATGCGAGTATTTATAGGATGGAGTCAGGTGGAGAATGCTGGGTAGGTTGGATTTGAACTTGCATGTGACAATCTTCCGAGTAGGGTGATAGAGGCTAGGACTTTGGGTAGCTTTAAAAAGAGATTGGACAAGTATATGAGTAGACCTTCTGCAGTGTTCCATTCTTATGTGGGATAACGATGAAGTTTCTTGGCAAAGGGCTCAGCTATGTTATAGAAGCTATTGTTTTGGTTGAAATTGTTGGATATACAGATAAGTGATGATTCCAGGATTCTGCGGTATTGTTTTTTTCTTTGGCAATGTCTTGCGTTTCTGTACTTGATTAAATAATTGTGTGAATTTCGGTGTTGAAAACAGACATTCCTTAACCCTTTGGGGTTGACAGGCCCTCTCCCAAACTTGTTCTCAGGGTCAAAAAAAAAATTATAGGCCCCCCCCCCCCCAAATTTTTTTTTGCGATCAATACTTAGGGAGATATGGAGGCATGAAGTTGACAAATTGAACCACTTACGGCAACATTGCCGACTGCCAGTCACCCGGTAATAATTTTTTTTTCTTTTATTTAATATTTTTTTTCAATAACTTTTATGGCCTCTGAGACCAATATAAAGACTATTTGGTATATATTCACTCATTGTATACTACACAATAACAGCAAAAAAAAAACTTTGCTGTCATTATATTGTTTACAAAACATGTTTACACAAACCAACAATAAAAAATGTTGTTTATTACTATTTTTCTATCATATATATACGCATATAGTCACTGGACAGGTTCCTGTAACTACAAGAGGGTCTGAAAGTTTGTAGTTGTGTGTGGGTGGACTTGTAAATATACTGAGTCACCTGTGTGTCTTGTGTCACAAAGATGCATCATACCATCACTCGCTAACCCTCACTGCCTTCCACAACACAACCCTTCCCCCCCCCACACACCTACCTTCCCTCCTTCCTTCCTTCTGGTTTCCTGGGCATTGCTTTTGGTCACACACTCCTCAAAACCATGAAATTCATCTTTACTGACACTTCCATCTGTGTTTGAACTGTCACCTGGGAACAAAAGAGCCCCAATTAGCCAAGGAAAGAGTTTCTTAGCACTAGACATGGTGAACAAGGCGAAATAAAATGGCTTTCCCAAAATGCACCACTGGGTCCTCGATTTTTTTTGTACCGCACACACTGACCCATTCTCTCCCATCTAAGCCTACCAGCCTTTGCCTGCTTGATTTGAGGACGGTAGAATTTATGTATACTAGTATGTCAATAACCCTGGTGCGTAAGATGTACTAGTACATCAAAAACTCAAAGGGTTAAATCACCCAATCTGTCTGCGTACTGGTATTCTGAAATACGTGTTTGGAGGTCTCTGGACGTTTCGCCCATGTATAATTTGCTGCAGTCATTACAAGGGATTATGTATACCCCTGCAGAGGATTGAAGCTTGTCCTCTCTATTACTGGTAATGCCCTTGATGGTGGTGGAAGTGGAGGTAGATACTTGGAATGAGGTATTGGAAACGTGTTTGGCAGTAGAGTTAGTGGGGAGGAATATGTATCTTCTCTCTGCAATGTCTTCTCTGGGTGTGTTAAAGATGTGATATGCCTGGTGTCTGCAGTCTCTAATGAAGTGCTGAGGATAGTGAAGTTTAGAAAATACAGTGGACCCCCGCTTTACGATCAGCTCCCAATGTGACCAATTATGTAAGTGCGTTTGTACGTGTATGTTTGGGGGTCTGAAATGGACTAATCTAGTTCACAATATTCCTTATGGGAACAAATTCGTTCAGCAATGGCACCTGAACATACTTCTGGAATGAAATAATATCGTAAACTGGGGGTCCATTGTACTAGTTCAATTAGCGAGCATTTTTCCTCAAGGAACTCATTGCTGCAGAATCGGAGTGGACGCAGGAAAAAAGTCTATAATTACACCACATTTAGTTTTGGTGTTGTGGTGAGAGTAGAAGTGGAAAAGATCATGGTGCAATTATAGGCAGTTTCCTGTGTGCACTCTGAATCTGCAGCAATGAGTTCCTTGGGGAAAAATGCTTGCTAATTGAACAAGCATTTTCTAAATTTCACTACCCTCAGCACTTCGTTAGAGACTGCAGTCACCGGACATATAACATCTTTAACACACCCAGATAAAACACACAGTCCTCCCCACCAACTCCATTGCCAAACACGTTTCCAGCATCTTTTCCAATACCTCCAAGTATCTACCTCCACTTCTACCACCATCAAGGACATTACTAGTAATAGACAGGACAAGCTTCAATCCTCTGCAGGGGTATACATAATCCCTTGTAATGACTGTAGCAAATTATACATTGGCAAAACATCCAGAGACCTCCAAACGCATTTCAGAACACCAGTATGCAGGCAGATCAGACATTTTAACCCTTTCAGGGTCCAGACCCAAAATTTGAGACTTGTCCATAGGATCCAAGAATTAAAAAAAAAAAAAAAAATATTTTTTCTTATGAAATGATAGAGAATCTTTTTCTGAAGGTAATAAAACAAAAAGTATGTAATTTAATGGAAAATTTACGAAATTATGCTCTCACAAACTTTGATGCGTCAGCAATATTTACGCATTGGCAATTTTGCCAACTTTGACTCCCATTCTAGGTCAATTACATTATTCTAGTTGATCAAATTCTTAGCCATTTCACTAGTATTACTTATATTTTATCAAATGAGCACAAGAAATCAAGTCAACTGTTTCAGCTACCCAATAAAGTGATCGGAAATTGGTAATTTAGCCAATTTAACACAAAGTTCAAAATAGGATCCAGAATAAACAATGCAGGCATTCCTGGCACTAAACTAACATTACGTTTTCAGGCTTTACAAATAAATTCCATTGTTTTTTTATTCACATAATGAATTTTTATTCAAAGCAAATAATGGAAGATTTACTGCTATGCAATACTGTAATAACTGTATAAGTAATATCACCACATTCATGAAACTATATTAGACCCACCAGCTGACGCATATTAGACACATGATGTCATTTGTTTATTCTTGAACATCGGCAAAAATTTAAAATTTTGGCTACTTTGAGCTCAGTTTCAACCCCTTGACTGTCACAATCCCCAATCCTGAGGTGTCTCCTGGTGTCGCAAAATTTAAAAAAAAAAAAAAGTTATTTTTTCGTATGAAATGATAGAGAATCTTTTCCCGATTGTAATGACACCAAAAAATCGAAATTTGATGGAAAACTGACTGAATTACGCTCTTGCAAATTTAGCGACCTCGGCGATATTTACGAATCGGCGATTTCGCCCACTTTGAGCCCTATTTTCAGCTAATTCCATTGTTCCAGTCAACCAAACTCATAGCTATTTCTTTAGAACTCAATTTTTTCTATCAATCGAGTACAAGAAACTGCCCATTTACCGATTTCAACTACCCAATAACTTGGTCAGAAATTTGCAATTTGGCCAATTTCACGAAAATTAAAAAAATATGACAATTTCAAAATAAGGTCCAGAATGAACAATGCAGACATTCCCAGCTCTAAATTAACATTTTCTTTGTTCATCAGTCACATCTCCAGGCCCCTCTGATATTACTCTTGCTTTCTATTTTGAATTTTTATTTAAACAAAAAATAGAAGATTTACTGTTATGCAGACTACTGCAATATTGTAATAATTGTACAAATAATGTCAACCCATTCATGACTGCATATTAGAATGGATAGTTAGACATTTATTGGACAATGACATCATTTGTTTATTTTTGAACATCGGCAAAAATCAAACATTTTCCCTACTTTGAGCTCCATTTCCAGGTTCTTTTTATAGTAAAACCAATCAAAATCACCTCTATTTCTATAATATGTTTTCCATTCTATCAAGTGAGACCAAGAAAACGAGAATAGAACCATAAATACTATACGAAAATAGACCACAAAGTCGGCATTTTAATTAAAAAAAAAAAAAAGCCGGAGTTTTTTTTTTCTCATTATGCGCTGCATACTCCAGGATTTTTTTTATATGGTGCACACTGGCCACACAGACCTATTCTCTCACATGTAGCCCTACCAGCTTTCTCCTGCTTGATTTGAAGCCGCTAGAATTTACGAGTATATATACGTCAAACACTTTACCTCGTAAGACGTATATATACGACCAAAACAGTCAAAGGGTTAAAACCAATCAAAATCATCTCTATTTCTATTAATCTTTAATTCTATCAAATGAGACCAAGAAATCGCAAATACACCTATAAAAAACATACGAAAAAACACCGCAAATTCGCTGTTTTAATCCAAAATTACAGTCTCAGTTTTTTCTCATTATGCACTGTGTGCTGCAGGATTTGTTTTATGTGGTGCACATTTACAACACAGATGTATTCTCTCATATCTAGGCCCAAATTTACCGCTCACAGCTTATCTGAGTCGAGTAGAGTTCATGGCGTAGAATTACGGTTTGGACCCAGAACTCAAAGCCGTAGAACTATGGCACGGACCCTGAAAGGGTTAAGGAATGCCTCTGTTCAACACAAAAAGTCACACAACCATTTAATCAAGTACAGAAATGCAAGACTTATCGCCAGAGAAGATAACACTCAATATGCACCTTAGAATCCTGGAATCCTTTATCTGTATATCCAACAACTTCAACCAAAACAACGACTTCTATAATATAGCTGAACCCCTTGCCAAGAAAATTCATCGTTATCCCACAAAAGAACATAAGACTGGAGGAACACTGCAGAAGTTCTACTCATATACTTGTCCAATCTCTTTTTAAAGCTACCCAAAGTCCTAGTCTCTATCACATTACTCGGAAGATTGTCACATGCAGGTTCAGATCCTACCTACCCAGCATTCTCCACCTGACCCTACCCTATAAATACTCATGTACCTTTCACCAAGGTAGATCTGTTTGTGACTTGATAAGCCCACTGTGTGGGCAAAACATTGCCAATAAAGGATCACAATACTACTTATGTGTTTATTTTTCCATTGTGTCGGTATTTTATACCATTTACTTCCGTCTAAAGCATTTTTAAATTCTGTAGTCAAATATTTTTTGCCCAGATTTGATTCTCCAGGGAAATAGGGGGGTTGGGGAGAGGATGGAGTGACAAAAGAGTAAAATGTATATACTGTATATGTGCATGTCATTTTTTAGGTAAAATTGCCAAACAAGCCAAATTTAATAAAAAAAGTTAACATTGATAGTTGTGTGAATTAATATAGCAAAATACGCAACTTTTTATGTAACTAATTTGGCAACCAAGCCTTAATAAAATTTATATAATCAGTTTAGTATAATTCTGCCTCACATATGTCAGGTTAACTTTAATATTAACCCTTTGATGGTTTCGGTCGTACTAGTACGGCGTACGACCCAGGGTTTTTGACGTACTAGTACACCTAAATTCTAGCGCCCTCAAATCTAGTGGGAGAAAGCTGGTAGGCCTACATATGAAAGAATGGGTCTATGTGGTCAGTGTGCACAGTATAAAAAAAATCCTGCAGCACACAGTGCATAATGAGAAAAAAAAAACTGACCGTTTTTTTGGAATAAAACGGCGACTTTGCACTGTATTTTCGTATATTATTTATTGTTATATTCTAGTTTTCTTGGTCTCATTGTATAGAATGGAAGACATATTACAGAAATTGAGATGATTTTGACTGGTTTTACAATGAAAAGTACCTTGAAATTAAGCTCAAAGTAGCAGAAATGTTCGATTTTTACCAAAGTTCAAAAGTAAACAAATCATGCCAAGCGTCCAATACACGTCAACTGGTGAGTCTAATATTCTTTTGCAAGTGCGCCAATATTATTTATACCATTTTTTTACACTAATGCAGTAGTCTGCATAACAGTAAATCTTCTATTTTTTGTGAGAAAGCAAAAGAATGTAAGAAGGGCCTTGAGACGTGACTAATGAACAAAGGAAATGTCATTTTAGTGCCAGGAATGTCTTTCTTGTTTATTCTGGACCCTATTTGGAAATTGGCATCTTTTGAAATTTGTGTGAAATTGGCAAAATTGCTAAATTCTGACCACTGTACTGGATAGTTGAAATTGGTAAATGGGTGGTTTCTTGAGCTCATTCGATAGAAAAAAATGGAGTTCTAGTGAAATATTCATGTTTTTTGTCGACTAGTACAGTGGAATTGGCCGAAAATGGGGCTCAAAGTGGGCAAAATCACTGATGCATAAACATCGCCGAGACCGCTAACTTCGCGAGAGCATAATTCCGTAAGTTTTCCATCAAATTTCATAATTTTGGTGTCATTATGATCGGGAAAAGATTCTCTATCTTTTCATAAGAATTTTTTTTTTTTTTTTTTTTAAATTTGGCTGACCCTGAGAACGAGTCTCGGAGAGGGCCTGTCGACCCTCAAAGGGCTAAGTGCCTCCCATTTCTCAGGCACTGTTTGAACCCTACAATTTAACATTTCCAGCTAAAGTATAATATTTAAGCAAATATCTTGGTTCACTTTCTGGAAAAAAACAGCTAAGTACTATATCGTACTCCTGGGGATTTAGAACCACTGGTGTATACTTCAGTAGCATGCAAGTATGACTGGGAGCTGACTTGACCAGAGCTCAGTGTTATGTTTCTTAAAATCAGTGTGTCATTTAGAGCCACCTAATTTGTAGAACTCATGGGAAAGTGTTATGCCTATTAAACTCCAAAAATTAATAAATAAAAATATCACAAAATGTGAAAAACTGCAAATATATCTTACCTTATGTTCTTTTAGTCATTACCTGTGTCAAGATAGAGCCCATGGGCTCGTGCATTGTGATCAACTGCTCTGCACAGAAGTTTGAGAGATTCTGCTAAGCCGTCTGCACTCCTCTGGTCCTTAACAACTGACTTCTAGAAGACTTACCCATACATTTTCCCTAATTTTATTAAGCAAGGAAACATTGCCTTACCTAGTTACTAAGATGCTGATTAATCTCTGATTACTTAGTAAGAATGTCTTAGCAGCCTGCTTCAGTGACAACAAACTACTAAAACTTCGTTACTTAAACACTCATTCGCTCTTTATCAGTCACATTTTAAACCTTTGCCAAAAAAAAAAAGCTTGAGTAGATACACAACTGTTAAAGGCACAGGAATGTGCAATTATGATGTTTGATACTGGTTAGCAATTCTAGTATCCTATGAACTTATTTATTCTTGGTATCAATGTAATGAATATTTTTTAAACTATGCAAGTGTTTTATATAAATTCAGCTTTCAAAAGTTCTGTAAATGTGAGGAAACATTAATAAGTTTATAATAATTCTGTGTATTGGACATTACTTGCCAGGAAAGATCACTGCTTTGGGCAGTGGAGCAAACTGCAATAATCTACAGAGGGCATCACACAAATTTCATGCAATACTTTTTCAATTTACAGTGCATGATATAATCTTTTTTCTTCCAATATTTGTTTCACTACAGTATTTCTATCTCATTATAAAAATCTTGTACAGTCTAATTGTATTCTAATTAATGTAGTATACTGCACTTAAGAAAGAGAGAGCATAAACAGAAATAGAGATGATTTTGGTTGGTTTCATGCCACTACCTGTGCAGTGCCTTACCCACAGCATGAAGCAAACTATTCTGTGCAAAAGCTACAGGAACAGGCAGGTATAACAGGATAGGCTTAAGTTCAAGACTGAAATCTGAAACTTCAAGCAAAAAAAGTGAGAAAGGGCAAACCTGAATTACAGAGATTTCCGAAGATGGGAGAGAGAAGTAAAATACAAGTTACTATAAAGAGGTAAATTAAGTGATGTTACAACAGCCTGAATATTAAAATTAAATAGATATAATAAGTGGAGACAGTGATTAGAGATATTAGCTTTATGAATGTTTGTAGTTATCCTATACAGTCTGTCCTCACTTAACACTTTCAGGGTCCAGAGGCCAAATTTCAAAGTGTGCACAAGGGTCCAAGAATTTAAAAAAAAAAAAAAAAAAAAATATATATATATATATATATATATATATATATATATGTTATTTTTTTATTATGAAATGGTAGAGAATCTTTTTCTGAAGGTAAAACAAAAAATACAAAATTTGATGGAAAATTGACGAAATTATGCTCTCGCGAATTTTGATGTGTAAGCGATATTTACACATCGGCGATTTTGCAGACTTTGACTCCCATTTTAGGCCAATTACATTATTCCAATTGACCAAATTCTTAGCTATTTCACTTGTATTACTTCTATTCTACCGATTGGGCACAAGAAATCACCAAGTCAACTGTTTCAACTACAAAATAAAGTGATCGGAAATTGGTAATTTGGCCAATTTAACGCAAAGTCCAAAATATTCCAATTTCAAAATAGAGTCCAGAATAAATAATGCAGGCATTCCTGGCACTAAAGTAACATTTCCTCTATTCATTAGTTACGTTTTCAGGCTTTACAAATGAATTCCATTTTGATTTTTTATTCACATAATGAATTATTATTCAAACCAAAAAATAGAAGATTTACTGTTATGCAATATTGTAGTAATTGTATAAATAATAATATCACATTTGTGAACATATATTAGACCCACCAGCTGGTGTGTATTAGACGTGCGAGGTCATTTGTTTACTCTCGAACATCGGCAAAAATTTAACATTTCCGCTACTTTGAGCTCAGTTTCAAGCCATTTCCAGTGCTAAAACCAATCAAAATCATCTCTATTTCTGAAATATATCTTCCGTTCTACCAAATGAGACCAAGAAATCGCAAATACAGCTATAAAAATCATATGAAAAAACACTGCAAAGTCGCTGTTTTAATTGAAAATTACGGTCTCAGTTTTTTCTATCATTATGCACTGTGTGCTACCTAATTTGTTTTATGTAGTGCACACATACCACATAGATGTATTCTCTCATATCTAAGCCCAAATTTACTGCTCACAGCTTATCAGGGCGAGCTGAGCTCATGGCGTAGATCTACAGTTTGGACCCTAAACTCAAAGCCGTAGAACTACGGCACAGACCCTGAAAGGGTTAACAACGGAGTTCTGTTCATAAGACCACATCGGTAAATGAATTCACCACTGAGGAGCATACTATAATGGTAGTGGGTTTGTGTTAACTATCTTTGATATTGTTTTAATGTCACCTTTACACCATTTATAACATTTTTAGTATATTTTTAAATGTTAATACAGTAGTGTACTGTATAGTGTAATAAACAGAGTAGAGGAAATCAGCTCTAATATACATTATTTAGGTATGCATACTGATCAGAGAGCCTGTCATAAGTCATAGTGGAGCCAGTGAGCCTACATGCCTAATTCCCATAGTTTCCACCAGAGGCCAGGCCTCTCAGTGGGCATGCCAGCCTGCCCACCCCTGCCTCTCCCTCACTCACTCTGGCAGCTCACTTCACTCAGTCAACAAGGCCTACTCCTCTCTCCCTCACTGGGCATGGCCCTCCTGGGCCATGGTCACTTAACACACTGCCTGTGTACCCCACGACATTGCAAATAAAGAAGCCTCCGAAGCCTTATCATTACTCCCCGCTACCAAGAACCACCAATAATCGCGTAAACAATGGTGACAGAGGTGGTCGCAACGGTTGTGTTGCCCGAGGAGGGAAGGAAGAGGGATGAAGTAGCCTTCACTTCATCACCCCACACAAGAAGCATCCGTCTCTCAATGAGTTATCCTGATGTGTCTGCACGTTTCAGCATCCAAAACTTTGGGGGCCCAGTCCCTGGACCCATTACGTACCTCTGTAATCTGTAAATACCTTTGTAACTTGTCATGATTGTGACCAGACTTACCTGGAGTTCATTACCTTTGTAAATTGTGAGTTCATTACCTTTGTAAATTGTGAGTTCATTACCTTTGTAAATTGTGAGTTCATTACCTCTGTAACTTGCTCAGCTATCAAAACTTTGGAGTCCAGTCCCTGGACCAATTATGTACCTCTGTAATCTTTTGACTACCGCCCACAGGATGGGTATGGGGTGCATAATAAACATATTAAACTAAACTAAGACATAGGTACAAGCAGGATTTGGCCGAAATTTACCAAGTTTCTTGGAGAATTGTAAGTGGCATCCCTGTGACTCCACGCCACAGCATCCCACACTGTTCAAGTCAAATGTTCAGGGTCACTTGTATGTTGCTGCTGTTGGTTTTCAGCTCGGCACAGCTATTTCAGCAAGTGAGAGGTGAGTTTGTGGCGATTTCTGCATCCAATATGAGTGTTTCTCCCTGTGTTTGTGGGTGGGAAGAGGAGGAAGTGGCCGTTCCTTGCCTCATCCACGCTCACCCTGCTGTACACATCATACACTACTCGCCATTGCTCTCACTCCCTCTGCTGTGTTTTCTGCTGTTTTCCATGTGAATTCATTGCCAGAGCTGTGTATCCGAGTGCCCAAAGCCACATGGATCAGCATGCCACATAGAACACAAAGCCACGTGGATCACAAAGCCACGTACATCACCAAGCCACGTGCATCAGCATGCCACATAGAACATGAAGCCACGTGGGGTGTGGATGATGTCACGTGGGTTACCTAGCCAGACGTCCCTAGCCACATGCTGTGGTCTGCTGCTGCATCACTCCTATGACGTCACCCACGATGCTGCCCGACTTCATGACGTCACCTCACGACATCACGCCTGACATCACATGTCACATCGAGTGTTCTAGTAATCATTTCAGTATTGTTGAAAAGATTGAGAGAAGATATATGTCATGTGTTAATTAATTCCTCTGTGTTCTCACATGTTCATGTATAGCTCAGTGTCGATTTTTGCACAGAAAATCGTCATTTGCTAGAAAGCCATGTAGTACCACATGTGCAGTGCGGGTGTGTGCAGTTTTCCGTGTTCTGTGTGGTTTTGAGCCCAGCTGTGTGTGGACCAGAGGTCTGCGCTCAGACCACTGTGTAGCACCTCGTGTTACTTGTCACCTGGTGTGACCTGCGCATTTGACAGCTGATATTAGTCAGCCCAAGCGTCTGAGCTCCTTGTACAAAAAGCTCTTATTGTTCGCCGCTCGTGATGCCCTGCAGAATCGTACCTGCTACTATTCCCATGGAGATTTGTTTCACTTCACCTCCAGACTGTCAGAGTGCAGTTATATGTAAAGAAACAAGTCTGGGGATGCTTAGACTAACCTCTGCTATAACTCCAACTGCCGAAAGAATGACACTCGTCAAGCCGCAGTTTAAGCCCTGTCAGCAGGCGCTGTCAGCCTCGTGTCACAAGGTTCAGTGAGCTCCTGCACAAAGATGATGTCACTTTGACTGCTAGCTCGCTCACTGCAGTATGGTGTATGCTGTTACGACTCCCAGATGTTTCGCCGAGTCATCTCTGTCATGACTCACTCCACGCTTGCTGGCAGTGACAGCCCCAGTGACAGTACCAGTTGAGAAATGTCCTCCTGAGTCACTTGCCAGAAGTCCTGCCCAGTTGCCGAGTACTGACGGCACCTCACTCGAGGGCACCAGCAGGTTGTGCCCCAGGTTGAGTGAACCTGCAGCGACTCCTAGAATGGCTGTTTCACCTTTCCAGAGGAGACCGTACCCTTTTATGTCACAGCTCAGCTACAGCGATGTCTCCTGTGTTGCAGTATCTATCCAGACGCAGGAAGGCATGCAGTGATGCCCATGGGCGCTCACTGCCTATGACCATGATGTTTAGCACACCCCACCTGTTTTTTTCTTCCCTCCATGTAGGAAGTTTTTTTTTCCATGTCCATATGTATACAGTGGACCCCCGCTTAACGATCACCTCCCAATGCGACCAATTATGTAAGTGTATTTATGTAAGTGCGTTTGTACGTGTATGTTTGGGGGTCTGAAATGGACTAATCTACTTCACAATATTCCTTATGGGAACAAATTCGGTCAGTACTGGCACCTGAACATTCTTCTGGAATGAAAAAATATCGTTAACCGGGGGTCCACTGTATATACAGTAGGGCCCCACTTATACGGCGGGTTAGGTTCCAGGCTACCGCCGTAAAGCGGAAATCGCCGTAAAGTGGAACACCCTTTTTTTCCACTTATAAATGCATACAAACACTAGATAACAAGTTTACACTAACATATATTAAGTTAGCAATAGAACCAGGCATCAAAAAACAATAAAAAGGTACAATACACACATAGTGCACTCATTACTTACCTTAAAATATTTATAGTCTTAATCTAGGGTGAGACAAGTAGTATTTATTGTAAGAAATCAAGTGTGGTATGTATTGTAATAGCCTCACCAGGCCACCCCACCCACACATACTATTCTATGATATTTAAGCATCCCAGAGCGATAAAATGTATATACAGTTCACTCATTACTTACCTTAAAATATTTGTAGTCTTAATGTAGGGTCAGGAGTAAGTAAATGAGATAAAACGAATAAATGAGAGAGAGAAAGAATGAGTACATGAGAGGGGGCAGGCGCAGTTATGTAAACAAACCAGGGGAAGGTAAGTTTTGTAAACAAACGAAATGTACACGTCTGGTTTGTGTACAAGTTACATTGTGTACAGGTTGTCTCTACATTGATACGGTAGAATTAATAAAGAAGAACACTCCCATTCTCATGTAACATCATTTTGAGAAGAAATGAAGCTCTGAGTGAAGGCAATGGAAATAAGTCACACTGACTTTTTTGGGTTATCCTAGGTTCTCTACACGTATGTTGTTATGTATGATAATCTATGTAACTGTATTTGTGTATACCTGAATAAACTTACTTACATACATACGAAAGGAATAATTTTCTACAGTTACCCCCAGTAACACATTTACTCTTATGTTAGATTAGATTATTATTATAATCAAGGGGGAAGCGCTAAACCCGGAGGATTATACAGCGCCTGGGGGGGGATGTGGAAGGCATTCAGGCTTAATTCGGGGAACTGGAGCACAGATCCAATTCCCTAAATCAAGAGCCCCTCACCAACATCAAGGAACCTTCCTTGAGGGGATGTTAGATTAGAGAAAATGTTATTCTTGCCGTCACTTGTACAAGTTATGTGGCTCCCACATCTTATATTTATGTTTATTTATTCTATTGTGGGGTGTATTTATCATCTTTTTATGTTATGTATCGTGTTTATTATATAATTTTGAAAAAAATATCATGGATGGATTAATGAAAATGTGTATATTACCGTAATATACGACATTTAATTATTATTATTATTATAATCAAAAAGAAGCGCTAAGCCACAAGGGCTATACAGCTCGACATTTAATGAGACTCGGTATTGTTATTATCACCACTTGTGCAAGTCGTCTGCTACGACATCTCACATTTGTTTATTTATTCTACTGTGGGGTGTATTTATCTTATTTATATGTTATGCATCGTGTTTATTATATAATTTTGAAAAAAATATCATGGATGGATTAATGAAAATGTGTATATTACCGTAATATACGACATTTAATGAGACTCAGTATTGTTATTATCACCACTTGTGCAAGTCGTCTGCTCACATCTCCCATTTGTTTATTTATTCTACTGTGGGGTGTATTTATCTTATTTATATGTTATGCATCGTGTTTATTATATAATTTTGAAAAAAATATCATGGATGGATTAATGAAAATGTGTATATTACCGTAATATACGACATTTAATGAGACTCAGTATTGTTATTATCACCACTTGTGCAAGTCGTCTGCTCACATCTCACATTTGTTTATTTATTCTACTGTGGGGTGTATTTATCTTTTTTATATGTTATGCATCGTGTTTATTATATAATTTTGAAAAAAATATCATGGATGGATTTTAATGAAAATGTGTATATTAACGTAATATACGACATTTAAATGACTCGATGTATGTAAGTTTATTTAGGTACAGGTATACATAAGTATAATTATCAGAGTATATATAAAATATGAAATAACTTTTAAAAACATTTGAAATTTTGGAGTTTCCAGACAAAATGGAGAGACTTAGTGCTTACTGAGCTCATGGAGAATGTAAACAAACAGGGTGGGGCACGGTGACCGTATTAGAAAGTCAGGTGGGGGGAGCCGTATAGTGAGTTTTGGTCATAATTTGAAATGTCCGTATTAGCGGAACGCCGTAAAGCGGAACGCCGTAAAGCGGGGCCCTCCTGTATGTTATTTTGTGTTCTGTGCTCTGTTCCTGCGAGAGAGAGAGAGAGACCGAGTTTTTTACCGCCAGTCATGGTCGGGGTCGACCATGTGGTAGGCGGTCAAGTGAAATGTAGCCAGTGAGCCTACATGCCTAATTCCCATAGTTTCCACCAGAGACCAGGCCTCTCGGTGGGCATGCCAGCCTGCCCACCCCTGCCTCTCCCTCACTCACTCGGGCAGCTCACTTCATTCAGTCAACAAGGCCTACTCCTCTCTCCCTCACTGGGCATGGCCCTCCCGGGCCATGGGCACTTAACACACTGCCTGTGTACCATAAAGTAAGAATCCTCCGAAGCCTTATCATTACTCCCTACTACCAAGAACCACCAATAATCACGTAAACACGAGTTGTCGGTAGACTAAGTACGTTGCTAAGTGACAAGAGGCTGTATATATAGTGGGAATTACTTATTTTAGTCAGGAGAAACTAAACTCTTAGTGGTCATATAACACCTGGGGAATGGGAACTTTTCATATATGATACAATAGGATAAGTCCAGTTCCTTGGATCAAGAGCTTCTCATCATCATCAAAGCACCTCCCTTCATGGGCCACATAGGCTTGTAAAGGCTGTGAAAGTAAAATAATAATGAAAACAACAGGCAACATGATAATTTTGCAAAGGAACATTTAACTGTATACAAGGTTTCCAACTGGGAAAAAATTGAAAGGCCTCGAGATAAACATACTCCCAGATGATGAATAACACTGTGCTTAAAAAGAGTAACTGTGGAAGTGAGGGAACGAGCATACTCAGTCAAATGAAGATGAATAAGGGCTTGTCTATTGGCTCCCTAAGAGATATGGACCAAAATTTTAATTATCTTCAGTTTATTATAAGCTGGTTTAGCACTTTCTTAGATTATTATACATATAATAATAATAACAATTATGATAAGCAGCTTCTTCTATTAACAAACAACTTTATTTCTTTATGTAGTATACAAAGTGTGGTTTACATGGAACAAAGTATTGATAAGGACAAAGAAAGCCACCATCATGCATGTGCATTTCGGGCAGACTAATACTAACACACTACTTAAAACTAGACATAGGTTACTGAGTGGTAAATTTTAATTATGCATTATTACAAAAAAGAGGTAGCAAAAATATTAAAATTAGTAAATTTATAATGGAGAGGTAGGAAAAATAGTACAATTTACAATAGAGGTAGCAAAAATATTACAATTAGTGCAATTTACAATACAGTAGTATAATTTTAAGTATGTGTTAGTACTTTAAACTGATTCAGTGATCTATGGAAGCTATGCAAGACTTTCCTGATAAAGATAATTATGTAAACCTATTATGGGATTGGGAATTATGTATGTAAGATACAGAAACTTGAAAATGTGAGGTTGCGCAATTGGAAGCGCAAGCAATAGCACATCGGATCAAAGGTACTACAAGATAACACTTTGTGCCAGTGTCATGTAGGGGGGGCATATGATTAGGGGAATATGGGAGTAAGGGAGTCAGTAGGCAGGGGACAGGCAGGCGAGGTGGTAGGAGAGATGATTAGCGGAGGTAGGTAATGTGAGGTCACTGGTGACTACACCTTCACCTCTCATACTCTACCCACCACACTACTCACCCTCTCACTACTTGAAATAAAAAAAAAATAAAAGAATAAATAACGGGGACAGTGAATATTACTATTCTACTCAAACACAGTTTATTATTAAGTCCTTGTACAATAATATATTTGGGAACAGGAGTACATCATTGGGGTTTATATAAATGGGGTGGTACACATAAGCAGTGAGACAGGGAATACAATCAACTTGACGAAAATTAATATAACTTACAATATAGTTCAGAGGGCAGTTCATCACAGGAACTAAGCCACAGGTCCCAAGACCTACACAGCACGAGTACTGCGCCAAGCCAGTACTCTGCCCAATGCCTCCAACAGTCTCCTCCAGAGACTTCAGCAGCCTTCTCCTGAGCCCTGCACCCCAGCAGCAGCTCCACTCGAAGTCTCAGCTCAGGAGCTCTGCACCCAGGCCAGAGCTCTGCACGAATCTCTCTACTCAGCTGTTCCTTCGGCTTATATTGTCCCGAGAGCACCCCCCACAACCAGGTGTACGACCTGACGCCTTCAAGAACAAAAGACCTCAGTCTTAAGCCGAAAAGGCGTGGCTGACAGACGTGTGCCAAGGCAAGGTGTGACCATATAATTGGTTAAATTAGGTCTCCCAAGAGACCTCACAAGCCCAGCTGAACTACATCACACCAGCACAAGCATTAGGAAAAGTTGTGTGTGTATAGGGACGACCAGTTACCTGGGGAAGAATGCAGGCAAGTTTGGTAATGACTTCTGGTAAAAAAAGAAGTGCACAGTCTTGCAGCAGGCCTTGAACATGAACCAAGCTAAATAAAAGGCTGTTATTAACTCTTAACATTGAAAGTATTTCTCTGTCTTTGAGGATTAGTATAAGGCTGCCCAGAAGAATGGGCTTGGGACAATATGTTATATCTCCAGACAGTGTCATAAGCCATCTCTTAAGTCAAAAAAGGCAGAAAAAGCCTCATGAATATAGTAATCTGTTGATGGTGGAGTGGCCCCTGCTAAAACTAAACACAAGACACAGTTCTGGACTAAGTACCACATTAGTCATTTTTAAACGATATGTTCTCCCATTCCCCAGGCACTGCAAACCTCCAAAAAGAAGAAACAGTTTCACCATCACCATCTTGCTGGAGTTGTACCGACATTACAGCTCAGATTCCGTCCCCCAAACTGTAATATCCTCACCCCTACTTCTGAGTGCAGGCACTGTACTTCCCACCTCCAGGATTCAAATCTGACTAACTGGTTTCCATGAATCCCTTCATGAATGTTACCTTGCTAAGGGCTTATGAGGAGAAGTGTCACTTTCAAAAAAAGGGAGGACTATTACAGTCCTGCATGAGCATAGTTGGGTGACCACAAGGATACACACTTCTTATAATGTTTACCTAAGATTTGCAACTGTAGCACTAGCTGCAGAGAGTACAGAAGTGACAGTTACAACAAGCTGTTTGTAGAGGTAGAATTGGGAGGAATAACAGAAACACTAGAACAAGGTACCCAATCTGCATTTCAAATTTTCCTTTAGGATCAGCGAGGAACGTGAATGGAGGAATGAGAGGTGATAAAAACAGGGACAATGATCACCATCATGTACAGTTAGAAATAGAAATACAAATAGCTAGAGCTTCATTTAAGGAGGTTATTAATAGAGTATTCAAGAGGTTGCTAGTAGAATTACAGTAAATCAACCATTCAAATCATTATGAAGCTCTGTGTAGTCTGCAGTCAATCAAACAAACGGGCTTCCACATGGATAAATTGTCATTTTTGTGGAAATTGGTGTCACACCCCTTGTGCAGATATTCAAGAACTAGCTACAAGCAGTATTAAAACAGGGAAGTGTTTTTGGGTATGCCCAAATGAGATAAATCTGTGGACTAAGATCACAAGGGTATTAAAAGAGAATAACATCAAAGCTGCTTTCATAGACAACCTGGAAGCTTTCTACAACAGATGGGAACATAAAAAGTCTGGGCTGAATGGTACTGCCCTTGATACTGGCCATGTAGTCAGAAACTGTAAGGCTGGAGGTGATGTCCTGGTAGTCAGTAAATGTGGGGCTGATAGTGCTGTCCTGGGAGACAGTAATGGTGAAGCTGGAGGTGCTGTCCTGGGAGACAGTAATGGTGAAGCTGGAGGTGCTGTCCTGGGAGACAGTAATGGTGAAGCTGGAGGTGCTGTCCTGGGAGACAGTAATGGTGAAGCTGGAGGTGCTGTCCTGGGAGACAGTAATGGTGAAGCTGGAGATTTTGTCCAGGTAGTCGGTGTTATGGGGCTATAGGACCCAACATGTATTTATAAGTAACAGTTACTATAATAATACCTAATTATATTGAATTGATGGGGACTTTGCTCTAAATGTCAGAAGGACTGATCAACCTTATGACTGAGAGGCAGCTGGGTCAAACCTATTTTTCTCAATATAATAGGTTATACTATAGACACAAACACACAATTTAAATAAGTAGTTTATAAAGTTGTATTTCTTTTTGTAAAAGTAAAATTAAGGTGTGGTAGAATTGTGGTAACTGGAGAATTGTGCTTGGCAACAGTCTTTTGTTTTGGTGGGAGGAGCTTAGCCAGGCTCTCTCTCTCTCTCCCTCTCACTGACTCTCGCTCTCTGTGGCTGACCTTCAACCTGGCAGGATCTCTGGGTCCTTCTCCTATCTTTTGGGGCATCATGTGTGCTCCAGGGGTGAGTTTTTATAATTTAAGTTTTGGCCACCATACCCAGGGTGACTAAAGTGTGTCAAAACACTGGTTAGCCCAGAGTTATGTCAGGAAGAGTGAAGGACAAGAGTTGTTGCAACACACCATGTGGAGCACAGGCATGGAGTGTGTAGATTTTGTTTTGAAAATGGAGGCTGTGATTGTATATTCTGTACATATCTATTGAGAATACAGTTATATTTTTATAGTAGTAGTTTACATAACCTGTGAAGAGGGCTGGTGAAAGGGTATCAGAGACACTCAAGATGATCAGCCATGATGTATTACCCCTAGACAAATAAGGCCATTAAGTAAAAGCTACCCCACACTAGAACATGTAGTGAGAACCTTACCATCAAAGTAATAAGACATACCAACGTAACAGTCGGGAATTATACGCAGGAAGGAATACAGATAAATGACCTCATAGAGGACAGGAGCCGTAGTGGGGAAACAAGTGTAGTCAAAGATAAGATAAAACCAATATTGCAAACTAGAAATACCACAGGAAATAGCAAACAAGAGGACTCCACTAGCAATAGTGAGGATATATTACCAAAAACAACTGGTGGGAGCTCTATTGTTGGTGCTAGGGAGGATAGGAATAAGACAGGGAAACATGCACCAACAGGGAATACAGCCACAGAAACCCAAGGCAAACGGAAACCAAGCCTGTGCACATACTATGCACTTGGTATCTGCAGACATGGGAAATCTGGAAAAACAGACGGGACATGCAACTATGACCACCCTAGAAAATGCCATGCCCATATGACAACAGGAAAATGCAAACTCCCTTCCTGTAAGCTTTTTCACCCTGAAATGTGTACCTCTTCAGTACAGGAAAGACTGTGCTATAACTTAAATTGCCAGGCACACCATCTAAAGGGGACAAAAAGATACAAAACATCCAGGCCATGGGAAAACCTGGGTAGCCACAGCCACTCAAGAGGGAGAGGTTTTTTAGTGCCAGGAAGGAAAAAAAACTGGCAGGAAATCGTACACCAAATCCAGTCATTCCTGGAGTGGAACCACAGTCGATGGCCTCCACTCCAAACCAACAGATACAGATGCTAATGCCGGAAAAAAAATCCCCCCCCCCAGTACCAACAATACCACCAGTCCAATGACATTCTTCTTTGCAAATATACAGGGTCTAAAGCCAGCAACAAACAACAAAATACCTTTCATCCGTGGACTGCTTGCAGAGGCAAAGGCAATGTTCGTGGCTTTCACTGAGACCCACATAAATGATCACTTGGACAACGAAATATGGATCCCAGGTTACAACCTATACAGATGTGAAAGAGTGAACAGGTAAAAGAGGGGGGTTGGCCTGTACATTGCAGAGTCACTTGTTTGCACAGAACTGCTTAATGCCTCAAATGATGTAGTGGAAGTTTTAGCAGTAAAGGTCGAGAACCAAAACCTAGTCATTGTGGTAGTCTACAAGCCTCTGGATGCAACATCCCAGCAATTCCAGGAACAGCTGTTAAAAATTGACCACTGTCTGGAAAATCTTCCAGCTCCTGCACCCAACATCTTGCTCCTGGGGGATTTCAACTTAAGGCACCTAAAATGGAGGAATATAGCAAATAATATTGTTGCAGTAATAACACCAGGAGGCAGCTCTGATGAAAACTCTCACTCACACGAGCTTTTAAATCTCTGCACAAAATTCAATTTAAACCAGCAAATAATAGAGCCTACTAGACTGGAGAATACACTAGACCTCATCTTCACTAACAATGATGATCTGATAAGAAATGTCACCATATCAAAAACAATATACTCAGATCACAACATAATTGAGGTTCAGACATGTATGCGTGGAGCCCCAGACTGACATAATGAGACTAGTCACGAGGGAGCATTCACCAAATTCAACTTCAATAACAAAAACAAAGTGGGACCAAGTAAACCAAGTCCTAACCGATATAAGCTGGGAAGATATACTAAGCAACACAGACCCCAACTTATGCCTAGAACAGATTAACTTGGTGGCACTCGATGTATGCACAAGGCTTATTCCTCTAAGAAAAAGGAGGAGTAGATGTAAAATAGAAAGAGACAGGCGCTCCCTTTACAGGCGACGGAAAAGAATAACAGAGCGGCTAAAAGAGGTCAATATATCTGAAATGCGTAGGGAGACACTGGTCTGAGAAATAGCAAGCATCGAACTTAAGCTAAAGGAATCTTATAGGAGTCAGGAATCGCGGGAAGAACTAAAAGCCATAAATGAAATCGAAAGAAACCCAAAGTATTTCTTCTCCTATGCTAAATCAAAGTCGAGAACAACGTCCAGTATTGGGCCCCTACTTAAACAAGATGGGTCCTACACAGATGACAGCAAGGAAATGAGTGAGCTACTCAAGTCCCAATATGACTCAGTTTTTAGCAAGTCGCTAACAAGACTGAGAGTCGAAGATCAAAATGAATTTTTTATGATAGAGCCACAAAATTTGGTTAAACCAAGCCTATCCGATGTTATCCTGACGCCAAATGACTTCAAACAGGCGATAAATGACATGCCCATGCACTCTGCCCCAGGGCCAGACTCATGGAACTCTGTGTTCATCAAGAACTGCAAGAAGCCCCTATCACGAGCCTTTTCCATCCTATGGAGAGGGAGCATGGACACGGGGGTCGTCCCACAGTTACTAAAAACAACAGACATAGCCCCACTCCACAAAGGGGGCAGTAAAGCAACAGCAAAGAACTACAGACCAATAGCACTAACATCCCATATCATAAAAATCTTTCAAAGGGTCCTAAGAAGCAAGATCACCACCCATCTAGAAACCCATCAGTTACACAACCCAGGGCAACGTGGGTTTAGAACAGGTCGCTCCTGTCTGTCTCAACTATTGGATCACTACGACAAGGTCCTAAATGCACTAGAAGACAAAAAGAATGCAGATGTAATATATACAGACTTTGCAAAAGGATTCGACAAGTGTGACCATGGCGTAATAGCGCACAAAATACGTGCTAAAGGAATAACACGAAAAGTCGGTCGATGGATCTATAATTTCCTCACTAACAGAACACAGAGTAGTCGTCAACAGAGTAAAGTCCGAGGCAGCTACGGTGAAAAGCTCTGTTCCACAAGGCACAGTACTCGCTCCCATCTTGTTCCTCATCCTCATATCCGACATAGACAAGGATGTCAGCCACAGCACCGTGTCTTCCTTTGCAGATGACACCCGAATCTGCATGACCGTGTCTTCCATTGCAGACACTGCAAGGCTCCAGGCAGACATCAACCAAATCTTTCAGTGGGCTGCAGAAAACAATATGAAGTTCAACGATGAGAAATTTCAACTACTCAGATATGGTAAACACGAGGAAATTAAATCTTCATCAGAGTACAAAACAAATTCTGGCCACAAAATAGAGCGAAACACCAACGTCAAAGACCTGGGAGTGATCATGTCGGAGGATCTCACCTTCAAGGTCCATAACATTGTATCAATCGCATCTGCTAGAAAAATGACAGGATGGATAATGAGAACCTTCAAAACTAGGAAGGCCAAGCCCATGATGACACTCTTCAGGTCACTTGTTCTACCTAGGCTGGAATATTGCTGCACACTAACAGCACCTTTCAAGGCAGGTGAAATTGCTGACCTAGAAAATGTACAGAGAACCTTCACGGCGCGCATAACGGAGATTAAACACCTCAATTACTGGGAGCGCTTGAGGTTCCTAAACCTGTATTCCCTGGAACGCAGGCGGGAGAGATACATGATTATATACACCTGGAAAATCCTAGAGGGACTAGTACCGAACTTGCACACGAAAATCACTCACTACGAAAGCAAAAGACTTGGCAGACGATGCAACATCCCCCCAATGAAAAGCAGGTGTGTCACTAGCACGTTAAGAGACCATACAATAAATGTCAGGGGCCCGAGACTGTTCAACTGCCTCCCAGCATACATAAGGGGGATTACCAACAGACCCCTGGCAGTCTTCAAGCTGGCACTGGACAAGCAACTAAAGTCGGTTCCTGACCAGCCGGGCTGTGGCTTGTACGTTGGTTTGCGTGCAGCCAGCAGCAACAGCCTGGTTGATCAGGCTCTGATCCACCAGGAGGCCTGGTCACAGACCGGGCCGCGGGGGCGTTGACCCCCAGAACTCTCTCCAGGTAAACTCCAGGTATTGTGTAACTGAACTCTAGTGCAAGTGAAGAGGAGATTGAAAGCCTTACACCAGAGTACAAGTGAAAAGCTCCACATGGGTTAGAACATTGTGTTCAAAACAGAGATGTTGAGTGGTAAGGAAAAACTCAACTGGTCTCTGCAAGTTGGAATAACCTCAGAGTTAAAGTCACCTAACAAAATAAGGATGAAATCAATGTTTGCATGTCAGTTTAAAACAATGGTGGCTACAAGCTAAGGTGTTTTATAGTCATTATGAGGTGGGAAAGGCAGAGCACCAGTGGACCACTGAAAAGTTTCTTCAGCCAAGGAGGGGCCTGAGATTTCTGAATATCTGGGAAAACTGAATGTGAAAAAATCTTTGGAAAACTTTTGAGGGAAAGTTACAAAACAACAAATTTAAATATATATAAAATAATAATTATACTTAGCAATGCCTTGTGTCCTCCTCATACTCTTGTAGAGCAACAATGCACCACCAAACACCAACTAACCCGTCATTGCTGCAGATGCTTCCTGGGTCTTTGTGCTTTGTGTTATTTAACATGATTCTAGTCGTCACTGGTGTTGTTGTGATTTTAATCACTGGTGGTGTTACTGTAGTTCTGATCACTGGTGATGTTGCTGCAGTTCTGATCACTGGTGGTGCTGCTGTAGTTCTGATCACTGGTGGTGCTGCTGTAGTTCTGATCACTGGTGGTGCTGCTGTAGTTCTGATCACTGGTGGTGCTGCTGTAGTTCTGATCACTGGTAGTGTTGCTGTGGTTCTAGCTGCTGGTGGTTTTACTGTGTTTCTTGCTAAATAAGCTCTGCCAGTCACTATTACCAACTAATGTGTTAAAGTTATTTACTGATGTTTCATCCTTGAGCCTGAAAAATGCTGATAAAAATGTGACGGCATATCAGCGAATTTGCATATGTAGGATCATGTAGGAGTGTAAGTCCCTAGCTGAAAGAAATTTAAAATATACCATACCTTTCAAGTTTTTACTAGAGAAATGTTCCCCAAGTTCTAGCAGCAAGTCACAGTCTAGCTTCTTTATATTTGTTCAGTTCCCTGTAACCACAGCCCAAGTGCTTGATGCTGGCAACCTTCAAGACACCTGTTTCACAAGCCAGGTATCCTGCAGGACACGTGTCTCATAAACCAGGAACCCTTCAGGACAATCATCTCATAAACGAGATGAAAACCGAGTTCCTCTTCCATTTTGTGCACCAATTGTTGTGACAGCACTGTGTCAACAATTTTACCGCAACAGCACATTATACAGCATAAAAGAAAACCAGTACAGTATATGCACACCTAATTTGTAATCTTTGTTAATATGAAATTTTACAAATAATTACTTTTTTAATACAGTCATGTTTGCTTAACAACAGGGATATGTTCTGAGAAACGTGTTGTTAAGCAAGCGATTTCATCATTATGCGAACATCAAAGTGTACTTACACAAATCTAGATGGTACAGCCTACTATGCACCTATACTATATGGCATAGCCTACTGTTCCTAAGCTACAAACCTCAGGGGCCATGATGAACAAAACATGAGATTAAATCAACCACAAGGGAAGGTGGTGCTATCAAGAGACATGGTAAACATGTAACATGGCATACCGTTTTACCGTAAACTTTTTTGAGTAGAAAGGGCACACTCTAGAATGGGTCTCCAGAGTGTGGCCCGCACAAGATTTTATGCAGCCCACAGCAACTTGAAATATTTATAAATAATAAAACGAATAAACTAGTAACTGTGTTACACTACAATGACTACGACGTCACTGGACAATACAAATTTTTCAGCTCCATTAAAATCATACGGGACCACCATTGTATATGTGGTTTAGTGTTGACTGGGGCATGGGGCTCAACAACAATAAACCATCTCAGACCACTAATTACCCAACAAAAGGCTGCAGTCAGAATGATAAATTCCCACTACAGGCAGCACACTCCACCAATATTCAAACCTCTAAACCTACTCACCATACTTACTACTGCACCTACTACATACATAGAACACTTAACTCTGATATAAACCCTCCCCTCAAACGTCTCCTTACCAACCTCAACAGAACACATGACCATAACACAAGGCACAGATCACTCTTTGATGTTCCTCGTGTCCATCTCACGCTATGCAGAAACTCAATGCACATAAAAGGCCCTAAAATCTGGAATTCATTACCTGTGAATATAAAAGAAACACTGTCTGTATATAAATTCAAGTCTCTTCTCAAAAATCACTTACTCACCTACAACTAAATAAATACTGGAGTTTACCTGGAGAGAGTTCCGGGGGTCAACGCCCCCGCTGCCCGGTCTGTGACCAGGCCTCCTGGTGGATCAGAGCCTGGTCAACCACGCTGTTGCTGCTGGCTGCACGCAAACAAACGTACGAGCCACAGCCCGGCTGATCAGGAACTGACTTTAGGTGCTTGTCCAGTGCCAGCTTGAAGACTGCCAGGGGTCTGTTGGTAATCCCCCTTATGTGTGCTGGGAGGCAGTTGAACAGTCTCGGGCCCCTGACACTTATTGTATGGTCTCTTAACGTGCTAGTGACACCCCTGCTTTTCATTGGGGGGATGGTGCATCGTCTGCCAAGTCTTTTGCTTTCGTAGTGAGTGATTTTCGTGTGCAAGTTCGGTACTAGTCCCTCTAGGATTTTCCAGGTGTATATAATCATGTATCTCTCCCTCCTGCGTTCCAGGGAATACAGGTTTAGGAACCTCAAGCGCTCCCAGTAATTGAGGTGTTTTATCTCCGTTATGCGCGCCGTGAAAGTTCTCTGTACATTTTCTAGGTCGGCAATTTCACCTGCCTTGAAAGGTGCTGTTAGTGTGCAGCAATATTCCAGCCTAGATAGAACAAGTGACCTGAAGAGTGTCATCATGGGCTTGGCCTCCCTAGTTTTGAAGGTTCTCATTATCTATCCTGTCATTTTTCTAGCAGATGCGATTGATACAATGTTATGGTCCTTGAAGGTGAGATCCTCCGACATGATCACTCCCAGGTCTTTGACGTTGGTGTTTCGCTCTATTTCGTGGCCAGAATTTGTTTTGTACTCTGATGAAGATTTAATTTCCTCATGTTTACCATATCTGAGTAATTGAAATTTCTCATCGTTGAACTTCATATTGTTTTCTGCAGCCCACTGAAAGATTTGGTTGATGTCCGCCTGGAGCCTTGCAGTGTCTGCAATGGAAGACACTGTCATGCAGATTCGGGTGTCATCTGCAAAGGAAGACACGGTGCTGTGGCTGACATCCTTGTCTATGTCGGATATGAGGATGAGGAACAAGATGGGAGCGAGTACTGTGCCTTGTGGAACAGAGCTTTTCACCGTAGCTGCCTCGGACTTTACTCTGTTGACGACTACTCTGTGTTCTGTTAGTGAGGAAATTATAGATCCATCGACCGACTTTTCCTGTTATTCCTTTAGCACGCATTTTGTGCGCTATTACGCCATGGTCACACTTGTCAAAGGCTTTTGCAAAGTCTGTATATATTACATCTGCATTCTTTTTGTCTTCTAGTGCATTTAGGACCTTGTCATAGTGATCCTATAGTTGAGACAGACAGGAGCGACTTGTTCTAAACCCATGTTGCCCTGGGTTGTGTAACTGATGGGTTTCTAGATGGGTGGTGATCTTGCTTCTTAGGACCCTTTCAAAGATTTTTATGATATGTGATGTTAGTGCTATTGGTCTGTAGTTCTTTGCTGTTGCTTTACTGCCCCCTTTGTGGAGTGGGGCTATGTCTGTTGTTTTTAGTAACTGTGGGACGACCCCCGTGTCCATGCTCCCTCTCCATAGGATGGAAAAGGCTCGTGATAGGGGCTTCTTGCAGTTCTTGATGAACACAGAGTTCCATGAGTCTGGCCCTGGGGCAGAGTGCATGGGCATGTCATTTATCGCCTGTTCGAAGTCATTTGGCGTCAGGATAACATTGGATAGGCTTATGTTAATCAAATTTTGTGGCTCTCATAAAAAATTCATTTTGATCTTCGACTCTCAGTCTGGTTAGCGGCTTGCTAAAAACTGAGTCATATTGGGACTTGAGTAGCTCACTCATTTCCTTGCTGTCATCTGTGTAGGACCCATCTTGTTTAAGTAGGGGCCCAATACTACTGGACGTTGTTCTCGATTTTGATTTGGCATAGGAGAAGAAATACTTTGGGTTTCTTTCGATTTCATTTATGGCTTTTAGTTCTTCCCGCGATTTCTCTGACCAGTGTCTCCCTACGCATTTCAGATATATTGAC
Source organism: Cherax quadricarinatus (assembly GCF_038502225.1). Lineage (NCBI taxonomy): Eukaryota > Metazoa > Arthropoda > Malacostraca > Decapoda > Parastacidae > Cherax > Cherax quadricarinatus. Next base: position 17,597,195 of record NC_091335.1, on the reverse strand, counting down.
CTCTTTTAGCCGCTCTGTTATTCTTTTCCGTCGCCTGTAAAAGGAGCGCCTGTCTCTTTCTATTTTACATCTACTCCTTTTTCTTAGAGGAATAAGCCTTGTGCATACATCGAGTGCCACCGAGTTAATCTGTTCTAGGCATAGGTTGGGGTCTGTGTTGCTTAGCATAATCTTCCCAGCTTATATCGGTTAGGACTTGGTTTACTTGGTCCCACTTTATGTTTTTGTTATTGAAGTTGAATTTGGTGAATGCTCCCTCGTGACTAGTCTCATTATGTCGGTCTGGGGCTCCACGCATACATGTCTGAACCTCAATTATGTTGTGATCTGAGTATATTGTTTTTGATATGGTGACATTTCTTATCAGATCATCATTGTTAGTGAAGATGAGGTCTAGTGTATTCTCCATTCTAGTAGGCTCTATTATTTGCTGGTTTAAATTGAATTTTGTGCAGAGATTTAAAAGCTCATGTGAGTGTGAGTTTTCATCAGAGCTGCCTCCTGGTGTTATTACTGCAACAATATTATTTGCTATATTCCTCCATTTTAGGTGCCTTAAGTTGAAATCCCCCAGGAGCAAGATGTTGGGTGCAGGAGCTGGAAGATTTTCCAGACAGTGGTCAATTTTTAACAGCTGTTCCTGGAATTGCTGGGATGTTGCATCCGGAGGCTTGTAGACTACCACAATGACTAGGTTTTGGTTCTCGACCTTTACTGCTAAAACTTCCACTACATCATTTGAGGCATTAAGCAGTTCTGTGCAAACAAGTGACTCTGCAATGTACAGGCCAACCCCCCCCCCCTTTTGCCTGTTCACTCTGTCACATCTGTATAGGTTGTAACCTGGGATCCATATTTCATTGTCCAAGTGATCCTTTATGTGGGTCTCAGTGAAAGCCGCGAACATTGCCTTTGCCTCTGCAAGCAGTCCACGGATGAAAGGTATTTTGTTGTTTGTTGCTGGCTTTAGACCCTGTATATTTGCAAAGAAGAATGTTATCGGACTGGTGGTATTGTTGGTACTGGGGGGGGGATTTTTTTTCCGGTACTAGTATCTGTATCTGTTGGTTTGGAGTGGAGGCCATCGACTGTGGTTCCACTCCAGGAATGACTGGATTTGGTGTACGATTTCCTGCCAGTTTTTTTTTTCCTTCCTGGCACTAAAAAACCTCTCCCTCTTGAGTGGCTGTTTCTACCCAGGTTTTCCCATGGCCTGGATGTTTTGTATCTTTTTGTCCCCTTTAGATGGTATGCCTGGCAATTTAAGTTATAGCACAGTCTTTCCTGTACTGAAGAGGTACACAGTTCAGGGTGAAAAAGCTTACAGGAAGGGAGTTTGCATTTGCCTGTTGTCATATGGGCATGACATTTTCTAGGGTGGTCATAGTTGCACGTCCCATCTGTTTTTCCAGATTTCCCATGCCAGCAGATACCAAGTGCATAGTATGTGCACAGGCTTGGTTTCCGTTTGCCTTGGGTTTCTGTGACTGTATTCCCTGTTGGTGCATGTTTCCCTGTCTTACTTCTATCCTCCCTAGCACCAACAATGGAGCTCCCACCAGTTGTTTTTGGTAATATATCCTCACTATTGCTAATGGAGTCCTCTTGTTTGCTATTTCCTGCAGTATTTCTAGTTTGCAATATTGGTTTTATCTTATCTTTGACTACACTTGTTTCCCTACTATGGCTCCTGTCCCCTATGAGGTCATTTATATGTATTCCTTCCTGCGTATAATTCCCGACTACCTGGACAAAATCTCCTGCTTCACCATTACTGTCTCCCAGGACAGCTTCTCCAGCTTCACCATTACTGTCTCCCAGGACAGCACCTCCAGCTTCACCATTACTGTCTCCCAGGACAGCACTATCAGCCCCACATTTACTGACTACCAGGACTTCATCTCCAGCCTTACAGTTTCTGACTACATGGCCAGTATCAAGGGCAGTACCATTCAGCCCAGACTTTTTATGTTCCCATCTGTTGTAGAAAGCTTCCAGGTTTTCTATGAAAGCGGCTTTGATGTTGTCCTCTTTTAATACCCTTGTGATTTTAGTCCACAGATTTATCTCATTTGGGCATACCCAAAAACACTTCCCTGTTTTAACACTGCTTGTAGCTAGTTCTTGGATATCTGCACAAGGGGCGTGACACCAATTTCCACAAAAATGACAATTTACCCATGTGGAAGCCCGTTTGTTTGACTGACCACAGACTACACACAGCTTCATAATGATTTGAATGGTTGATTTATTGCAATTCTACTAGCAACCTCTTGAATATTCTATTAATAACCTCCTTAAATGAAGCTCTAGCTATTTGTATTTCTGTTTCTAACTGTTTTTTTATATTGGACAGCTTACCGTGCACGTTCCTGATTTATATTTAATGTTTGTGTTTATAAGGGCGCCTACAAACCCATCCATTTACAGTCTGCTTTATTGTCCAACGAAACCGTTTGAAACCAGTCAAGGGTTCGGACCAGTCAAGGGTTCGGACCAGTCAAGGGTTCAGACCAGTCAAGGGTTCGGACCAGTCAAGGGTTCGGACCAGTCGATCTGATCTGATCAGTGGGTCACTTATTTAAAACATACTGGTCGGTGATTTGAGCTAACACATGAAGGATCTACTGGAAATTATTTACCCGAGTAATATGTGATTTGATTGATACAAAAGTATAACTTGCGTGTTGAAGAAACCGGTGACTGCTGGCAACTCCTACAATGACGAAAGGTCGACCTCAACCCTTGTTTATCAATCGCTGTATCTAGCTTTTCTATTTTTTTTTTCCGTCTCCACCACAATAAATGCTATATTATCACTATAGTTGACTGGTGGAAATTTTGGAGGAAGGACGCTTTTTCTGTAGTAATAATTGCTTCTCGTTGTGTATATTGCGACCGCTGGTAACTACAGGTTGTATGAAATTCACAGTATACGTCTGGTATTTCAAGAAAAAAGAAACTAATGAAAGTCACTCCACTCCACTAAGTACCATTATAATACTGGTTAGTTGCTACTACAACTCTGTTTTCTGCTATTCACTGGTATCACTAGATTATATGCGAGTACACTAGCAAGCCAGGAAGATTATTAAAAACAGCTGACCTGTGGTAAGTTTCTGGCGACTTCTGGCACCTGCCTCTATAGGCTTATCACTTCATTTACAAATTCACCTGTTTTCAAATGACACTTTAGCCTTTATCATCAATATACTAGGGAGCCACTGTATTGTATCTCACAAATGTCTAACCTGTGACCCAATCAAACTTTGTTATTTTTTAATTACATTATCTAACAGAATACTCCATTCTACTGAATACACAGCAACACAGTAAATGACCATATGACCTGTCTTTGTAATATACTCATTTGTGCTAAATTGTTATCTGTTTACAATAATGTTTTTACCACTGAATATATCATTGCTTAGTTAATCTTAAGTTTATTTTAAGCCTGCCCATAATGCTCTGTATACAAGGGGCTTTGGTATGTTGCACTTTAATAACTGTATTCCTTTGTACTTCTCTGTATCATGTTCAAATTAATAAATAAATAAATAAATAGACTGCATATACATGTACAACAGTGAATTATTATTATAATCAAAAAGAAGCGCTAAGCCACAAGGGCTATACAGCGCTGCAGGGTAGGGAAGGAAGCAAGGGAATTGGATGGCAGAAGGGAGGGGGGATGATCAGCAGGTTACAGAAAACAGCGGGGCAGGGGATAGTACGGGGGTAGAGGGTAGCAAGAGATACAAGTAGAAAGGGCTGAAAGTATCAGAATTTGTGAAGTAAGTCAGTCGTTGTCAAAAAGTCAATGAGAGAGTCCGGATGAAAGGTGGGTCCATCAGCGAGAAGGGAAGGTAAAGAGAGAGCAGCGGGGCGAAGACGACGACAGAGGTAAATTCTGCGTGCTCGTTGATAAAGTGGGCAGTCCAACAGAATGTGGCTGACTGATAATGGAGCTTGGCAATTCTCACAGAGAGGAGCAAGACGCCTCTCCATGAGATATCCATGAGTAAGACGAGTATGGCCAATGCGAAGACGGGAGAGAGTAGTCTCCCAACCTCGACACTGGTGATAAGAAGACGGCCAGTAACCTATACTCGGTTTAATAGACTGAAGTTTGTTGCCGAGCATAGTAGACCAACGTTGTTGCCAACGGGTGTGAAGGTGGGAAGATATTACAGCAAAATAGTCCGTACATGGAATACCTCTATAAGAAACTGGTAGGTCATGTACTGCTGACCGCGCAGCAGTGTCTGCCTGTTCATTGCCCTGTACGTCAACATGACCAGGGACCCAACAAAAAACAATATCTTTATGCTTAGTAAAGATGCGGCGTAGCCAAAGTTGGATACGGAGGACTAAGGGGTGAGGTGTATCAAATTTTTGTATAGCCTGTAAAGCACTAAGGGAGTCTGAGACAACCACAAATGATGACACAGGCATAGATGCAATACGGATAAGTGCTGTAAGGATGGCATATAATTCAGCAGTAAAAATACTAGCTGAAGATAGTAAATGCCCTTGTACGACGCTGTCCGGAAACACTGCTGCGAATCCTACGCCGTCAGAAGACTTAGAGCCATCTGTGTACACAGCAATGGCATGAGAATGAGAGTGAAAGTGGTCAAGAAAAAGAGAGCGGGAAGCGACCGTAGACAGTTGGGCTTTCGAGCAAGGGAGGGAGAAAGAACAGACTCGAACAGCTGGAACTTCCCAGGGGGGTAGGGAAAAGTGAGATGCTACATGTACATAGAAAGGTGGTAGTTGAAGAGAAGACAAGAGCGAATGAAGGCGAAGAGAGAAGGGACGGAGTAAGCAGGGGCGGCGAACAAATAAAGAATGTCTACTAATATCAGTGACCATTCTATAAATGGAAGGATTGCGGAGATCATGAGAGCGTACATAGTAGCGCAGGCAATGGGCATCACGGCGATCGGATAAGGATGGAACGTTCGCTTCTGCATAGAGGCTTTCGACAGGGGAAGAGCGAAAAGCACCAAGGCATAAACGTAATCCTTGGTGATGAATGGGGTTAAGGCTAGAGAGAGTAGCAGGAGATGCCGCTGAATAGATCTGGTCACCATAATCAAGTTTCGATAAAATAAGGGTGGAATGTAGGTGAAGGAGGGTTCGACGATCAGCTCCCCACGAAAGATGAGCAAGGGTTTTAAGAAGGTTCAGCCGGCTGTGACAAGTTGCCTTCAGAGAGGTAATGTGAGGTTTCCAGGATAACCTACGATCAAAGAGGAGGCCCAGAAACTTGACTGTATCACGTTCAGGGATACGTGAGCCATAGAGGTACAAAGGATGATCAGAGATGACAGAGCGTCTAGTGAAAGTGATTTGGTGGGTTTTAGTGCTGGAAAATTTAAACCCATGTGTGGTGGCCCAATTGGAAACACGGTCGACTGCATGCTGGAGAGAAACTGTAAGGAGGTGACAGTCAGCGCCTGCACAGGCAATAGCGAAGTCATCAACATAGAGTGATGACCAAATATTTGATGGAAGACTAGAGGCCAAATCATTAATAGCAAGGAGAAAAAGTGTTGTGCTCAGAACACATCCCTGGGGGACACCTTCAGCTTGGACAAAGTCCGGGGAGAGCACATTATTAACCCGAACACGGAAATGCCTGTCAGTTAAAAAGTTCTTAAGGAAGGATGGTAGATTGCCTCGAAGGCCTAAGGAGTGGACTTGGGCTAAAATATTATACCTCCAAGTTGTGTCATATGCCTTCTCAAGGTCAAAAAATATGGCAATAACTGAGTGGTTATTCGCAAAGGCATTACGAACATACGTATCCAAGCGCAGTAAGGGGTCTATGGTAGAACGTCCCTTACGAAAGCCATATTGACGAGTGGAGAGACTGTTGTGTGTCTCTAAATACCACACTAAACGTCTATTTACTAGACGTTCCATTACTTTGCAAACTGCACTGGTAAGAGCAATGGGACGATAGTGGGAGGTTTCATGTCCCGTAGTGCCTGGTTTGCGGAAAGGGAGAACAATGGCGGATTTCCACAGCTGTGGAAGAACTCCTTGTGACCAAATAAGATTGTAAAGGCGTAATAGGACTGCAAGGGCTGACTGATGTAAATGTTGTAGCATACGAATATGAATGTCGTCGGGCCCAGCTGCCGATGATCGACAAGCTGAGAGTGTTGCCTCCAGTTCTTGAAGTGTAAAAGGCACATTATACTGTTCTTCTCTGAGAGAAGAAAAGTCCAAGGGTGCTAACTCTCTGGCAGACTTTGAGGAAAGAAATGAGGGGCATAGATGGAGTCCCTGAGAAATACGGACCAGATGATTGCCAATTTCATTGGCAACATCTAGTGGGTTTGCTATATCAACACCGGCAACTCGCAGAACAGGAGCCGGGTCAGGAGAATATTTACCACTCAGTTTTCGTACTTTTTTCCAGACTGCACTCATAGAGGAAGCAGAGGTGATGGTGGAGACATAATCTCGCCAGCAAGTGCGTTTAGCGTCACGGATGACACGGCGAGCGATCGCACGCTTCTGTTTAAAATCAAGGAGTCGCTCTGTGGTTCTATTGTACCGGTACCTGCCCCATGCAGCGCGTTTCAAACGTACTGCACGAGCACAAGCAGGAGACCACCAAGGCACGCATTTCTGAGAATGCCTGCCCGAAGTTTGGGGTATAGAATGAGAAGCTGCGGTGAAAACGGAGGACGAGAAGAGGTGTAAAAGCTCATCGATGGAGGACGAAGAAGGAACCTCTTTAAAAACAGTCAGGTGTGAGTAAAGGTTCCAATTTGCCCGATTAAATTGCCAGCGTGGGGTGCGAAGAGGTGGCGAATATGAAGGGGAAGAAAGAATGATTGGGAAATGATCACTGTCATGTAAGTCCGGGAGAACAGACCAAGTAAAGTCTAATGCGGCGGAGGAAGAGCAAACTGAGAGATCGATGCAAGAGAGAGTATGAGTCCGAGGATCAAAATGGGTGTGAGTACCTGTATTTAAAACATGGAGGGGGTGGGTGGCAAGAAAAGCCTCTAACTGAATTCCACGGGAATCACAGTGAGACCCTCCCCAGAGGAAATGGTGGGCATTAAAATCACCAAGTAACAGAATCGGTGGCGGTAATGACGAAACAAGGAAGGCAAAATCCGGAATAGATAATGCCCGAGAAGGAGAGAGATATAAAGAACAGAGCGTATACCACCTATGTAAGTGGATACGGGCTGCTGTGTAATGCAGCGAAGTATGAATAAATAGTTGATGGTACGGAATATCAGTGCGGAGAAGAAGGGCACTTTCATTAAAGGTCCCATCAGGAAAAGGATCTGAAGAATACAACAAATTATAGCCTGAGATGTGAGAAATAACAGCAGAGTGTAATTTTGGTTCCTGTAAGCAAACACCAACAGGGGCAAACTGGGAGAGTAACATCTGAAGCTCACCCCGATTACCCCTGAGGCCGCGTATATTCCACTGTAAAAAGGCCATGATTGGCAATGATAAAGATACTTGAAATCCGCAGGTAAGGGTTCCTACGGACTAGAAGGGTTAGAAAAGTCCACATGCGGAGGCAGTGGAAAATGTTCAAGCAGCGAAGGAATGGTGCGCTGTGAAGAAAGGAGTTGCGCAGATGGAGCAGAGGAGAGAGAAAGAGCGGAAGGTGGATCAGTGTCCATTGATGGTTTGGTCTCTGCAATATATTCAGAGATTGCTTCAAGTGTTTCGGAATTCAGAGATGTCGTATGGGAGACAATATTGGGAATGGTAGGGGGAGGATGAGTAAAGATTGGAACTGTATTGGACTGTACCAAGGTAGGGGGGGGCGAAAGGGTGGAGGGAACTGGAGAAGCGTGGCAGGGGACAGAAGAGACAGGAACCTGGGAGGTGGCAGAAGAGGAAGAAACTTGGGAGGGAACAGGGGAGGAAGGTACATTACGAGGAGGAGGGTGAACCTCTGCACTTGTAACCGAGCCAGTGAGAGGGGAAGAACTAGGGACAGAGACAGGGAGGGTAAAATGAGGAGGTGGAAGATGGGTAGGAGGTGTTACCGGACCTTTTTTTGACTTTTGAGAAGTAGAGGAACGATTGGGAAGAGGTGTCGTACGAGGTCTCGTCGATACTGAGGCTTGTAAGAGAGAACTCGAAGAAGCGAGATTAGACTGAGGCGTTGAAGTAGGGACGTCTGAGCCGAGGACAGCAAAAGGATTAGATACAGGAGTGATTATGGGAGAGGTAACCACAGAGGTGGGTGTAGAAGATGGGATACCAGAAGTGGGGGGACGTTTTGAAACACGGGAATAAGAAACACGTGGGAGTCTCCCTTGGAGGCGGAGATGAGAAACTGCCATGGCATAAGGGAGACCTTCTGTCTCTTTGAGGTAACGGATTTCCCGCTCGTTTAAATAGACCTGACAACGGCGAGAGTACGAAGGGTGAGCCTCATGACAGTTAAGGCAAGAGGGAGATCGATTGCAAGACGTATTAGAATGGTCATCGGCACCACAGACTGGGCATTCGGCGATAGATCTGCAATATTTCGCTGGATGGCCAAATCGCCAGCAATTTCTACACTGTTGTGGTGTAGGGATCACCTTTCGAACTTGTAACCGATGTCCTGCTATATAAACGGAGGATGGGAGTTCTCGGCTGTCAAAAGTTAAACGAGCCACATTGCTAGGGTATCGTCTCCGCCCACGGGCAGGAAGAACGTAAGTGTCTACCTTGAGGATTGGGAGATCTTGGAGTTCCAGCTGTTCGAGAATGTCGGTGCCACATGTCTGGAAATTTTGTTGAACTATGGTATGGGGCAGAATAACGGTACCACTACAAGAATTGAGGGAATGATGTTTTTCAAGGGTGACAGGAACAGTATCTATATGGGAAAGACGAGAGAGCTCACGAGCCTGGGTAGCATTCTGTACGGTAATGATGCGCGTACCGCTCTTAAGAGCATGAAAAGAAATATCTTTACCAACATGGCGTAGGAGTGCCTTGCCAATACTATGGTCAGAAAGATAGGCAGTAGAGGAAGTTGGTCGTAAAGTGAAGAATTTAGTCCACTGTTCAGTCTGAAACTGAGCGTGGAAAGGTAGTGAAGGACGTGTCAATCGTTTCTGAGAAGAACGAGAAGGTGAAGGTGGAGAAGTATCATCAGCAGGTAATTGTCGTTGACGTTTAGGCGTGGGACCAGAGTTGGTCCGACGTGGAACGGGTCGGCGATTTGAAAATTGCCGCACCGTAGAGGGAGAGGCCGGAAGCATAGTCAGAGGAGAGCGAAGGTCTGATAAATCGAAGGAGTCAGTCGAGGCCTCAGTACCTGAAGCGGGTGAGGAAACAGCACCGGCAATAGGTACAGAGGCATGAGGAATGTCTGAAGAGTGGTCCAAAGACGAGGCGGGGTCAGAACGGGGTGCGGTATCAAGAAGGGGCCCGGGGGTACTAGGTTCATGGACTAGGGCTGCCATGGTTAGGTTACTTCTTTCTTTTTGTTTTTAAGAAAAAAAAAGAAAGAAGAAAAGAAAATAAAAACAAAAAAAAGAAAAAAAAAGGGGGGACCGGGGAGGGATAGTTCCTAGGAGGAATGAAAGGGCCAGAAATCTCCCTCCGCGCCCAAGAGGACTCGACACCGCTAGTAGCGCAGATGCAGCATGGAACCCGTGCCATACCCTACCCTTCATGCCAGTAAACCAGCAATCTGGGATAGCAACCTCACATCTGCCGAGCTACCTCGGTGGACAAAAGAGAGGGCGGCCGGATATCCGCCACAAAGCATACCTCCTTCAGCCACCACCCCCGGAATCCGAAAGGTGGCTTCCAGAGATACACCCGTCGCCCAAAAGACACCCAAAGCTACTCCGGGATACCGGAGAGGGATCGGGACATCCCTAGGCAATCCAGATTCCACGGCAAGCTACGCCACCGCCAAGAAACCTCAACGGAATGGGATGGACCCCGGTGTCCTTTCCCCTACCTAGGAACTAGCGCGCCTGTGGGAGAAATCACGAAGGCTAAAAAGAGGAAGGGCAAAAGGGAGGGGTGAGGAGGAGGAGGAGGAATGGAAAAAGGGGAGGATGGGGAGGATGGGATAGGGGAGGGGAGAATGGGGGGTAATTAGGTTCGGTCTGAGGAAGAAGACCGACAGGGCTAATTCCTCAGACCAAGAGCCTCTTCACCACGCCAAGGAGCCCCCCTTGAAGAGGTACAACAGTGAAATCAGTACAGTTATGTCATGTATCTCTCTCGCCTGCACTCCAGGGAATACACCTGGAGTGGGTTCTGGGGGTCAATGCCCCCAGAACCCAGTCTGTGACCAGGCCTCATGATGGATCAGGGCCTAATCAACCAGGCTGTTACTGTTGGCTGCACGCAACCCAACATATGAACCACAGCCCGGCTGGTCAGGTACTGACTTTAGGTGCCTGTCCAGTGCCTGCTTGAAGACAGCCAGGGGTCTATTGGTAATACCCCTTATGTATGCTGGGAGGCAGTTGAACAGTCTTGGGCCCCTGACACTTACTGTGTCGTCTCTTATCATTTTAGTGGCACCCCTGCTTTTCATTGGGGGGGATGTTGCATCGTCTGCCGAGTCTTTTGCTTTCATAGGGAGTGATTTTTGTGTGCAAGTTTTTAATCTCTATAGGATTTTCCAAGTGTACATAATCATGCATCTCTCCTGCTTGCGTTCTAGGGAATACAGGTTGAGAAACTTCAAGTCTTCCCAGTAACCGAGGTGTTTTATTGCAGTTATATGTGCTGTGAAGGTCTTCTGGGCATTTTCTAAGTCAGCAATTTCACTTGTCTTGAAAGGTGCTGATAGTGTGCAGCAATATTCCAGCCTAGATAGAACAAGGAACCTGAAGAGTGCCATCATGGGCTTGGCATCCCTAGTTTTGAATTATTATTATTATTATAATCAAGGGGGAAGCGCTAAACCCGGAGGATTATACAGCGCCTGGGGGGGGGATGTGGAAGGCATTCAGGCTTAATTCGGGGAACTGGAGCACAGATCCAATTCCCTAAATCAAGAGCCCCTCACCAACATCAAGGAACCTTCCTTGAGGGGCCCTAGTTTTGAAGGTTCTCATTATCCATCCTGTCATTTTTCTAGCAGATGTGATGATACAATGTTATGGTCTTTGAAGGTGATATCTTCTGACATGATCACTCCCAGGTCTTTTACATTAGTTGTTCACTCTTTTGTGTGGTTGGAATTAGTTTATACATAGAGGCAGTTTTAATTTCCTCATGTTTTCCATATCGGAGTAATTGAAATTTCTCATCACTGAACTTTCATGTTGTTTTCTGCGGCCCATTTAAAGATTTGGTTGATGTCTGCCTGGAGTCTTGCATGTCTTCAATGGAGGACACTGTCATGCAAATTTGGGTGTTATCTATGTCAGATATGAGGATGAGGAACAAGATGGGAGCGAGTATTGTGCCTTATGGAACAGAGCTTTCACTGTAGCTGCCTCAGACTTTACTGTGTTGACTACTATTGTGTGTGTTCTATTTGCTAGGAAGTTATAGATCCATCTACCAACTTTTCCTGTTATTCCTTTATCATGCATTTTGTGTGCTATTGCAAAACTTGTCAAAGTCAGTGTATATTACATCTGCATTCTGTTCATCTTCTAGAGTATCCAGGACCTTGTCATAGTGGTCCAGTAGTTGGGACAGACAGAAGCGACCTGCTCTTAACCCATGCTGCCCTGGGTTGTGTAACTGATGGGTATCTAGATGGGTGACAATCTTGCTTAGAACCCTTTCAAAGATTTTTATGATATGGGATGTTACCACTATCAGTCTGTAGTTCTTTGCTATTGCTTTAAGTGCCCCTTTTGTATAGTGCAGCATCAATAGTTATGCAGTGCATAACTGTATTGATTTCCCATCAAGATAGGGTGCCCTAAAGGAAAACATCCACCAGTACTCTCTCCCTAGTTATCTTTTCTAGAAGCATACTGTCATTACAAGTCCAGTGGCTCAATGAAATTCAACATTATTATACACCTTCAACAAGACATCAAACCCTGAAAAGCACTTTCTCCACTAGCTCTGAATTATACTGCTGTATTATCAAATGTAATACAACATAATATTATTATTATTATAATCAAAAAGAAGCGCTAAGCCACAAGGGCTATACAGCGCTGCAGGGTAGGGAAGGAAGCAAGGGAATTGGATGGCAGAAGGGAGGGGGGATGATCAGCAGGTTACAGAAAACAGCGGGGCAGGGGATAGTACGGGGGTAGAGGGTAGCAAGAGATACAAGTAGAAAGGGCTGAAAGTATCAAAATTTGTGGAGTAAGTCAGTCGTTGTCAAAAAGTCAATGAGAGAGTCCGGATGAAAGGTGGGTCCATCAGCGAGAAGGGAAGGTAAAGAGAGAGCAGCGGGGCGAAGACGACGACAGAGGTAAATTCTGCGTGCTCGTTGATAAAGTGGGCAGTCCAACAGAATGTGGCTGACTGATAATGGAGCTTGGCAATTCTCACAGAGAGGAGCAAGACGCCTCTCCATGAGATATCCATGAGTAAGACGAGTATGGCCAATGCGAAGACGGGAGAGAGTAGTCTCCCAACCTCGACACTGGTGATAAGAAGACGGCCAGTAACCTATACTCGGTTTAATAGACTGAAGTTTGTTGCCGAGCATAGTAGACCAACGTTGTTGCCAACGGGTGTGAAGGTGGGAAGATATTACAGCAAAATAGTCCGTACATGGAATACCTCTATAAGAAACTGGTAGGTCATGTACTGCTGACCGCGCAGCAGTGTCTGCCTGTTCATTGCCCTGTACGTCAACATGACCAGGGACCCAACAAAAAACAATATCTTTATGCTTAGTAAAGATGCGGCGTAGCCAAAGTTGGATACGGAGGACTAAGGGGTGAGGTGTATCAAATTTTTGTATAGCCTGTAAAGCACTAAGGGAGTCTGAGACAACCACAAATGATGACACAGGCATAGATGCAATACGGATAAGTGCTGTAAGGATGGCATATAATTCAGCAGTAAAAATACTAGCTGAAGATAGTAAATGCCCTTGTACGACGCTGTCCGGAAACACTGCTGCGAATCCTACGCCGTCAGAAGACTTAGAGCCATCTGTGTACACAGCAATGGCATGAGAATGAGAGTGAAAGTGGTCAAGAAAAAGAGAGCGGGAAGCGACCGTAGACAGTTGGGCTTTCGAGCAAGGGAGGGAGAAAGAACAGACTCGAACAGCTGGAACTTCCCAGGGGGGTAGGGAAAAGTGTGATGCTACATGTACATAGAAAGGTGGTAGTTGAAGAGAAGACAAGAGCGAATGAAGGCGAAGAGAGAAGGGACGGAGTAAGCAGGGGCGGCGAACAAATAAAGAATGTCTACTAATATCAGTGACCATTCTATAAATGGAAGGATTGCGGAGATCATGAGAGCGTACATAGTAGCGCAGGCAATGGGCATCACGGCGATCGGATAAGGATGGAACGTTCGCTTCTGCATAGAGGCTTTCGACAGGGGAAGAGCGAAAAGCACCAAGGCATAAACGTAATCCTTGGTGATGAATGGGGTTAAGGCTAGAGAGAGTAGCAGGAGATGCCGCTGAATAGATCTGGTCACCATAATCAAGTTTCGATAAAATAAGGGTGGAATGTAGGTGAAGGAGGGTTCGACGATCAGCTCCCCACGAAAGATGAGCAAGGGTTTTAAGAAGGTTCAGCCGGCTGTGACAAGTTGCCTTCAGAGAGGTAATGTGAGGTTTCCAGGATAACCTACGATCAAAGAGGAGGCCCAGAAACTTGACTGTATCACGTTCAGGGATACGTGAGCCATAGAGGTACAAAGGATGATCAGAGATGACAGAGCGTCTAGTGAAAGTGATTTGGTGGGTTTTAGTGCTGGAAAATTTAAACCCATGTGTGGTGGCCCAATTGGAAACACGGTCGACTGCATGCTGGAGAGAAACTGTAAGGAGGTGACAGTCAGCGCCTGCACAGGCAATAGCGAAGTCATCAACATAGAGTGATGACCAAATATTTGATGGAAGACTAGAGGCCAAATCATTAATAGCAAGGAGAAAAAGTGTTGTGCTCAGAACACATCCCTGGGGGACACCTTCAGCTTGGATAAAGTCCGGGGAGAGCACATTATTAACCCGAACACGGAAATGCCTGTCAGTTAAAAAGTTCTTAAGGAAGGATGGTAGATTGCCTCGAAGGCCTAAGGAGTGGGCTTGGGCTAAAATATTATACCTCCAAGTTGTGTCATATGCCTTCTCAAGATCAAAAAATATGGCAATAACTGAGTGGTTATTCGCAAAGGCATTACGAACATACGTATCCAAGCGCAGTAAGGGGTCTATGGTAGAACGTCCCTTACGAAAGCCATATTGACGAGTGGAGAGACTGTTGTGTGTCTCTAAATACCACACTAAACGTCTATTTACTAGACGTTCCATTACTTTGCAAACTGCACTGGTAAGAGCAATGGGACGATAGTGGGAGGTTTCATGTCCCGTAGTGCCTGGTTTGCGGAAAGGGAGAACAATGGCGGATTTCCACAGCTGTGGAAGAACTCCTTGTGACCAAATAAGATTGTAAAGGCGTAATAGGACTGCAAGGGCTGACTGATGTAAATGTTGTAGCATACGAATATGAATGTCGTCGGGCCCAGCTGCCGATGATCGACAAGCTGAGAGTGTTGCCTCCAGTTCTTGAAGTGTAAAAGGCACATTATACTGTTCTTCTCTGAGAGAAGAAAAGTCCAAGGGTGCTAACTCTCTGGCAGACTTTGAGGAAAGAAATGAGGGGCATAGATGGAGTCCCTGAGAAATACGGACCAGATGATTGCCAATTTCATTGGCAACATCTAGTGGGTTTGCTATATCAACACCGGCAACCCGCAGAACAGGAGCCGGGTCAGGAGAATATTTACCACTCAGTTTTCGTACTTTTTTCCAGACTGCACTCATAGAGGAAGCAGAGGTGATGGTGGAGACATAATCTCGCCAGCAAGTGCGTTTAGCGTCACGGATGACACGGCGAGCGATCGCACGCTTCTGTTTAAAATCAAGGAGTCGCTCTGTGGTTCTATTGTACCGGTACCTGCCCCATGCAGCGCGTTTCAAACGTACTGCACGAGCACAAGCAGGAGACCACCAAGGCACGCATTTCTGAGAATGCCTGCTCGAAGTTTGGGGTATAGAATGAGAAGCTGCGGTGAAAACGGAGGATGAGAAGAGGTGTAAAAGCTCATCGATGGAGGACGAAGAAGGAACCTCTTTAAAAACAGTCAGGTGTGAGTAAAGGTTCCAATTTGCCCGATTAAATTGCCAGCGTGGGGTGCGAAGAGGTGGCGAATATGAAGGGGAAGTAAGAATGATTGGGAAATGATCACTGTCATGTAAGTCCGGGAGAACAGACCAAGTAAAGTCTAATGCGGCGGAGGAAGAGCAAACTGAGAGATCGATGCAAGAGAGAGTATGAGTCCGAGGATCAAAATGGGTGTGAGTACCTGTATTTAAAACATGGAGGGGGTGGGTGGCAAGAAAAGCCTCTAACTGAATTCCACGGGAATCACAGTGAGACCCTCCCCAGAGGAAATGGTGGGCATTAAAATCACCAAGTAACAGAATTGGTGGCGGTAATGACAAAACAAGGAAGGCAAAATCCGGAATAGATAATGCCCGAGAAGGAGAGAGATATAAAGAACAGAGCGTATACCACCTATGTAAGTGGATACGGGCTGCTGTGTAATGCAGCGAAGTATGAACAAATAGCTGATGGTACGGAATATCAGTGCGGAGAAGAAGGGCACTTTCATTAAAGGTCCCATCAGGAAAAGGATCTGAAGAATACAATAAATTATAGCCTGAGATGTGAGAAATAACAGCAGAGTGTAATTTTGGTTCCTGTAAGCAAACACCAACAGGGGCAAACTGGGAGAGTAACATCTGAAGCTCACCCCGATTACCCCTGAGGCCACGTATATTCCACTGTAAAAAGGCCATGAATGGCAATGATAAAGATACTTGAAATCCGCAGGTAAGGGTTCCTACGGACTAGGAGGGTTAGAAAAGTCCACATGCGGAGGCAGTGGAAAATGTTCAAGCAGCGAAGGAACGGTGCGCTGTGAAGAAAGGAGTTGCGCAGATGGAGCAGAGGAGAGAGAAAGAGCGGAAGGTGGATCAGTGTCCATTGATGGTTTGGTCTCTGCAATATATTCAGAGATTGCTTCAAGTGTTTCAGAATTCAGAGATGTCGTATGGGAGACAATATTGGGAATGGTAGGGGGAGGATGAGTAAAGATTGGAACTGTATTGGACTGTACCAAGGTAGGGGGGGGCGAAAGGGTGGAGGGAACTGGAGAAGCGTGGCAGGGGACAGAAGAGACAGGAACCTGGGAGGTGGCAGAAGAGGAAGAAACTTGGGAGGGAACAGGGGAGGAAGGTACATTACGAGGAGGAGGGTGAACCTCTGCACTTGTAACTGAGCCAGTGAGAGGGGAAGAACTAGGGACAGAGACAGGGAGGGTAAAATGAGGAGGTGGAAGATGGGTAGGAGGTGTTACCGGACCTTTTTTTGACTTTTGAGAAGTAGAGGGACGATTGGGGAGAGGTGTCGTACGAGGTCTCGTCGATACTGAGGCTTGTAAGAGAGAACTCGAAGAAGCGAGATTAGACTGAGGCGTTGAAGTAGGGACGTCTGAGCCGAGGACAGCAAAAGGATTAGATACAGGAGTGATTATGGGAGAGGTAACCACAGAGGTGGGTGTAGAAGATGGGATACCAGAAGTGGGGGGACGTTTTGAAACACGGGAATAAGAAACACGTGGGAGTCTCCCTTGGAGGCGGAGATGAGAAACTGCCATGGCATAAGGGAGACCTTCTGTCTCTTTGAGGTAACGGATTTCCCGCTCGTTTAAATAGACCTGACAACGGCGAGAGTACGAAGGGTGAGCCTCATGACAGTTAAGGCAAGAGGGAGATCGATTGCAAGACGTATTAGAATGGTCATCGGCACCACAGACTGGGCATTCGGCGATAGATCTGCAATATTTCGCTGGATGGCCAAATCGCCAGCAATTTCTACACTGTTGTGGTGTAGGGATCACCTTTCGAACTTGTAACCGATGTCCTGCTATATAAACTGAGGATGGGAGTTCTCGGCTGTCAAAAGTTAAACGAGCCACATTGCTAGGGTATCGTCTCCGCCCACGGGCAGGAAGAACGTAAGTGTCTACCTTGAGGATTGGGAGATCTTGGAGTTCCAGCTGTTCTAGAATGTCGGTGCCGCATGTCTGGAAATTTTGTTGAACTATGGTATGGGGCAGAATAACGGTACCACTACAAGAATTGAGGGAATGATGTTTTTCAAGGGTGACAGGAACAGTATCTATATGGGAAAGACGAGAGAGCTCACGAGCCTGGGTAGCATTCTGTACGGTAATGATGCGCGTACCGCTCTTAAGAGCATGAAAAGAAATATCTTTACCAACATGGCGTAGGAGTGCCTTGCCAATACTATGGTCAGAAAGATAGGCAGTAGAGGAAGTTGGTCGTAAAGTGAAGAATTTAGTCCACTGTTCAGTCTGAAACTGAGCGTGGAAAGGTAGTGAAGGACGTGTCGATCTTTTCTGAGAAGAACGAGAAGGTGAAGGTGGAGAAGTATCATCAGCAGGTAATTGTCGTTGACGTTTAGGCGTGGGACCAGAGTTGGTCCGACGTGGAACGGGTCGGCGATTTGAAAATTGCCGCACCGTAGAGGGAGAGGCCGGAAGCATAGTCAGAGGAGAGCGAAGGTCTGATAAATCGAAGGAGTCAGTCGAGGCCTCAGTACCTGAAGCAGGTGAGGAAACAGCACCGGCAATAGGTACAGAGGCATGAGGAATGTCTGAAGAGTGGTCCAAAGACGAGGCGGGGTCAGAACGGGGTGCGGTATCAAGAAGGGGCCCGGGGGTAAAAGGTTCATGGACTAGGGCTGCCATGGTTAGGTTACTTCTTTCTTTTTGTTTTTAAGAAAAAAAAAGAAAGAAGAAAAGAAAATAAAAATAAAAAAAAGAAAAAAAAAGGGGGGACCGGGGAGGGATAGTTCCTAGGAGGAATGAAAGGGCCAGAAATCTCCCTCCGCGCCCAAGAGGACTCGACACCGCTAGTAGCGCAGATGCAGCATGGAACCCGTGCCATACCCTACCCTTCATGCCAGTAAACCAGCAATCTGGGATAGCAACCTCACATCTGCCGAGCTACCTCGGTGGACAAAAGAGAGGGCGGCCGGATATCCGCCACAAAGCATACCTCCTTCAGCCACCACCCCCGGAATCCGAAAGGTGGCTTCCAGAGATACACCCGTCGCCCAAAAGACACCCAAAGCTACTCCGGGATACCGGAGAGGGATCGGGACATCCCTAGGCAATCCAGATTCCACGGCAAACTACGCCACCGCCAAGAAACTTGCAATAAGCTGGGGCAATATCAAGTTTTGCCAATACTAATACAGTGGACCCTTGGCTTCCGAGTTTAATCCATTCCATGACCTAGCTCATATCCCACTCTTCTCGTATGCTGAGTCAATTTTCCTCATTTAAATTAATTGAAATGCTATTAATCTGTTCCATCGGAATTCCTTCTCAGGAGGTAGGACAATATACACTTCAATATAACGCTAATATCATCTCTACGGCTTATTTATCTATCACAATTCATCTAATATAGTTAGTAGGTTGGTAGACAGCAACCACCCAGGGAGGTATTACCGTCCTGCCAAGTGAGTGTAAAACGAAAGCCTGTAATAGTTTTGCTGTCCTTTTTTGTTTCATAAACGTGCAAGATTTCAGGTACGTCTTGCTATTTCTACTTACACTTAGGTCACACTACACATACATGTACAAGCACATATATATACACACCCCTCTGGGTATTCTTCTATTTTCTTTCTAGTTCTTGTTCTTGTCTATTTCCTCTTATCTCCATGGAAGAGTGGAACAGAATTCTTCCTCCGTAAGCCATGCGTGTTGAAAGAGGCAACTAAAATGCTGGGAGTAAGGGGCTAAGAACCCCTTCTCCTGTATAAATTCCCCTCAAGGAAGGTTTCTTGATGTTGGTGAGGGGCTCTTGATTTAGGGAATTGGATGTGCTCCAGTTCCCCGAATTAAGCCTGAATGCCTTCCACATCCCCCCAGGCGCTGTATAATCCTCCGGGTTTAGCGCTTCCCCCTTGATTATAATAATAATTATTATTATTATAATCAAAAAGAAGCGCTAAGCCACAAGGGCTATATAGCGCTGCAGGGTAGGGAAGGAAGCGAGGGTATAGGATGGCAGAAGGGAGGAGGGATGATCAGTAGGTTACAGAAAACAGCGGGGCAGGGGATAGTACGGGGGTAGAGGGTAGCAAGAGATTGAAGTAGAAAGGGCTGAAGGTATCAGAATGTGTGAAGTAAGTCGGTTGTTGTCAAAAAGTCAATGAGAGAGTCTGGATGAAAGGTGGGTCCATCAGCGAGAAGGGAAGGTAGAGAGAGAGCAGCAGAGCGAAGACGGCGATGGAGGTAAATTCTGCGTGCTCGTTGATAAAGTGGGCAGTCCAACAGAATGTGGCTGACTGATAATGGAACTTGGCAATTCTCACAGAGAGGAGCAGGGCGCCTCTCCATGAGATATCCATGAGTAAGAAGAGTATGGCCAATGCGAAGATGGGAGAGAGTAGTCTCCCAACCTCGACACTGGTGATAAGAAGACGGCCAGTAACCTATACTCGGTTTAATAGATTGAAGTTTGTTGCCGAGCATAGTAGACCAACGTTGTTGCCAACGGGTGTGAAGTTGGGAAGATATTGCAGCAAAATAGTCCGTAAATGGAATACCTCTACATGAAACTGGTAGGTCATGTACTGCTGACCGCGCAGCAGTGTCTACCTGTTCATTGCCCTGTATGTCAACATGACCAGGGACCCAACAAAAAACAATATCTTTATGCTTGGTAAAGATACAGCGTAGCCAAAGTTGGATACGGAGGACTAAGGGGTGAGGTGTATCAAATTTCTGTATAGCCTGTAAAGCACTAAGGGAGTCTGAGACAACCACAAATGATGACACAGGCATAGATGCAATACGGATAAGTGCTGTAAGGATGGCATACAATTCAGCAGTAAAAATACTAGCCGAAGATAGTAAATGCCCTTGTATGACGCTGTCCGGAAACACTGCTACGAATCCTACGCCGTCAGAAGACTTAGAGCCATCTGTGTACACAGCAATGGCATGAGAATGAGAGTGAAAGTGGTCAAGAAAAAGAGAGCGGGAAGCAACCGTAGACAGTTGGGCTTTCGAGCAAGGGAGAGAGAAAGAACAGACTCGAACAGCTGGAACTTCCCAGGGGGGTAGGGAAAAGCGAGATGCTACATGTACATAGAAAGGTGGTAATTGAAGAGAAGACAAGAGCGAATGAAGGCGAAGAGAGAAGGGACGGAGTAAACAGGGGCGACGAACAAATAAAGAATGTCTACTAATATCAGTGACCATTCTATAAATGGAAGGATTGCGGAGATCATGAGAGCATACATAGTAGCGAAGGCAATGGGCATCATGGCGATCGGATAATGATGGAACGTTCGCTTCTGCATAGAGGCTCTCGACAGGGGAAGAGCGAAAAGCACCAAGGCATAAACGTAATCCTTGGTGATGAATGGGGTTAAGGCTAGAGAGAGTAGCAGGAGATGCCGCTGAATAGATCTGGTCACCATAATCAAGTTTCGATAAGATAAGGGTGGAATGTAGGCGAAGGAGGGTTCGACGATCAGCTCCCCATGAAAGATGAGCAAGGGTTTTAAGAAGGTTCAGCCGGCTGTGACAAGTTGCCTTCAGAGAGGTAATGTGAGGTTTCCAGGTTAACCTACGATCAAAGAGGCGGCCCAGAAACTTGACTGTATCATGTTCAGGGATATGGGAGCCATAGAGGTACAAAGGATGATCGGAGATGACAGAGCGTCTAGTGAAAGTAATTTGGTGGGTTTTAGTGCTGGAAAATTTAAACCCACGTGTGGTGGCCCAATTCGAAACACGGTCGACTGCATGCTGGAGAGAAACTGTAATAAGGTGACAGTCAGCGCCTGCACAGGCAATAGCGAAGTCATCAACATAGTGATGACCAAATATTTGATGGAAGACTAGAGGCCAAATCATTAATAGCAAGGAGAAAAAGTGTTGTGCTCAGAACACATCCCTGGGGGACACCTTCAGCTTGGATAAAGTCCAGGGAGAGCACATTATTAATTCGAACACTGAAATGCCTATCAGTTAAAAAGTTCTTAAGGAAGGATGGTAGATTGCCTCGAAGGCCTAAGGAGTGGGCTTGGGCTAAAATATTATACCTCCAAGTTGTGCCATATGCCTTCTCAAGGTCAAAAAATATGGCAATAACTGAGTGGTTATTCGCAAAGGCATTACGAACATACGTATCCAAGCGTAGTAAGGGGTCTATGGTAGAATGTCCCTTACGAAAGCCATATTGACGAGTGGAGAGACTGTTGTGTGTCTCTAAATACCACACTAAACGTCTATTTACTAGGCGTTCCATCACTTTGCAAACTGCACTGGTAAGAGCAATGGGACGATAGTGGGAGGTTTCATGTCCCGTAGTGCCTGGTTTGCGGAAAGGAAGAACAATGGCAGATTTCCACAGCTGTGGAAGAACTCCTTGTGACCAAATAAGGTTGTAAAGGCATAATAGGACTGCAAGGGCTGACTGATGTAAATGTTGTAGCATACGAATATGAATGTCGTCGGGCCCAGCTGCCGATGATCGGCAAGCTGAGAGTGTTGCCTCCAGTTCTTGAAGTGTAAAAGGCACATTATACTGTTCTTCTCTGAGAGAAGAAAAGTCCAAGGGTGCTAACTCTCTGGCAGACTTTGAGGAAAGAAATGAGGGGCATAGATGGAGTCCCTGAGAAATACGGACCAGATGATTGCCAATTTCATTGGCAACATCTAGTGGGTTTGCTATATCAACACCGGCAACCCGCAGAACAGGAGCAGGGTCAGGAGAATATTTACCACTCAGTTTTCGTACTTTTTTCCAGACTGCACTCATAGAGGAAGCAGAGGTGATGGTGGAGACATAATCTTGCCAGCAAGTGCGCTTAGCGTCACGGATGACACGGCGAGCGATCGCACGCTTCTGCTTAAAATCAAGAAGTCTCTCTGTGGTTCTATTGTACCGGTACTTGCCCCATGCAGCGCGTTTCAAACGTACTGCACGAGCACAAGCAGGAGACCACCAAGGCACGCATTTCTGAGAATGCCTGCCCGAAGTTTGGGGTATAGAATGAGAAGCTGCTGTTAAAACAGAGGACGAGAAGAGGTGTAAAAGCTCATCAATGGAGGACGAAGAAGGAACCTCTCTAAAAACAGTTAGGTGTGAGTAAAGGTTCCAATTTGCCTGATCAAATTGCCAGCGTGGGATGTGAAGAGGTGGTGAATATGAAGGGGAAGTAAGAATGATTGGGAAATGATCGCTGTCATTTAAGTCTGGAAGAACAGACCAAGTGAAGTCTAATGTGGCGGAGGAAGAGCAGACTGAGAGATCGATGCAAGAGAGTGTGTGAGTCCGAGGATCAAAATGGGTGTGAGTACCTGTATTTAAAACATGGAGGGGGTGGGTGGCAAGAAAAGCCTCTAACTGAATGCCACGGGAATCACAGTGAGACCCCCCCCCAGAGGAAATGGTGGGCATTAAAATCGCCAAGTAACAGAATCGGTGGTGGTAATGACGAAACAAGAAAGGCAATATCCGGAATAGATAATGCCCGAGAAGGAGAGATATATAAAGAACAGAGCGTATACCACCTATGCAAGTGGATACGGGCTGCTGTGTAATGCAGCGAAGTACGAACAAATAGCTGATGGTACGGAATATCAGTACGCAGAAGAAGGGCACTTTCATTAAAGGTCCCATCAGGAAAAGGATCTGAAGAATACAATAAATTATAGCCTGAGATGGGAGAGAGAACAGCAGAGTGTAATTTTGGTTCCTGTAAGCAAACACCAACAGGGGAAAACTGGGAGAGTAACATCTGAAGCTCACCCCGATTACCCCTGAGGCCGCGTATATTCCACTGTAAATAGGCCATGATTGGCAATGATAAAGATACCTGAAATCCGCAGGTAAGGGTTCCTACGGACTAGAGGGGTTAGAAAAGTCCACATGCGGAGGCAGTGGAAAACGTTCAAGCAGCGAAGGAACGGTGCGCTGTGAAGAAAGGAGTTGCGCAGATGGAGTAGAGGAGAGAGAAGGAGCGGAGGGTGGATCAGTGTCCATTGATGGTTTGGTCTCTGCAATATATTCAGAGATTGCTTCAAGTGTTTCAGAATTCAGAGACATCGTATGGGAGACAATATTGGAAATGGTAGGGGGAGGATGAGTAAAGATTGGAACTGTAATGGACTGTACCAAGGTAGGGGGGGGGGGCAAAAGGGTGGAGGGAACTGGAGAAGTGTGGAAGGGGACAGAAGAGGCAGAAACCTGGGAGGTGGCAGAAGAGGAAGAAACTTGGGAGGGAACAGGGGAGGAAGGTACAGTACAAGGAGGAGGGTGAACCTCTACACTTGCAACAGAGCCAGTGAGAGGGGGAGAACCAGGTACAGAGACAGGGAAGGGAAAATGAGGTGGTGGAAGATGGGTAGGTGTTAACGGACCTTTTTTTGACTTTTGAGAAGTAGAGGGACGATTGGGAGGAGGTGTCATACGAGATCTCGTCGCTACTGAGGCTTGTGAGAGAGAACACGAAGAAGCAAGATCAGACTGAGACGTTGAAGTAGGGACGTCTGAGCCGAGGACAGCAAAAGAATTAGCTACAGGAGTGACTATGGGAGAGGTAACCACAGAGGTGGGTGCAGAAGATGGGATACCAGAAGTGGGGGGACGTTTTGAAACACGGGAATAAGAAACACAAGGTAGTCTCCCTTGGAGGCGGAGATGAGAAACTGCCATGGCATAAGGGAGACCTTCTGCCTCTTTGAGGTAACGGATTTCCCAATCGTTTAAGTAGACTTGACAACGGCGAGAGTACGAAGGGTGAGCCTCATGACAATTAAGGCAAGAGGGAGGTCGATTGCAAGACGTATTAGAATGGTCATCGGCACCACGGACTGGGCATTCGGCGATAGATCTGCAATATTTCGCTGGATGGCCAAATCGCCAGCAATTTCTACACTGTTGCGGTGTAGGGATCACCTTTCGAACTTGTAACCGATGTCCTGCTACATAAACTGAGGATGGGAGTTCACGGCTGTCAAAAGTTAAACGAGCCACATTGCTAGGGTATCGTCTCCGCCCACGGGCAGGAAGAACGTAAGTGTCTACCTTGAGGATTGGAAGGTCTTGGAGTTCCAGCTGTTCAAGAATGTCAGTGCCACATGTCTGGAAATTTTGTTGAACTATGGTATGGGGCAGAATGACGGTACCACTACAAGAATCGAGGGAATGATGCTTTTCAATAGTTACAGGAACAGTATCGATATGGGAAAGACGAGAAAGCTCATGAGCCTGGGTAGCATTCTGTACGGTGACGATGCGCGTACCGCTCTTAAGAGCATGAAAAGAAATATCTTTACCAACATGGCGTAGGAGTGCCTTGCCAATACTGTTTATTTATTTATTTATTTAGAAATTTAGCATACATACAGAGGTACAAAAAAATACAGGTAAGAGCAGCATGCCAAAGATGGCAGAAAGATAGGCAGTAGAGGAAGTCGGTCGTAAAGTGAAGAATTTAGTCCATTGTGCAGTCTGAAACTGAGCGTGGAAAGGTAGTGAAGGACGTGTCGATCTTTTCTGAGAAGAACGAGAAGGTGGAGAAGTATCATCAGCAGGTAATTGTCGTTGGCGTTTAGGCGTGGGACCAGAGTTGGTCCGACGTGGAACAGGCCGGCGATTCGAAAATTGCCGCACCGTAGAGGGAGAGGCCGGAAGCATAGTCAGAGGAGAGCGAAGGTCAGATAAATCGAAGGAGTCAGTCGAGGCCTCAGTACCTGAAGCGGGTGAGGAAACAGCACCGGCAAGAGGTACAGAGGCATGAGGAGTGTCCGAAGAGTGGTCCAAAGACGAGGTGGGGTCAGAACGGGGTGCGTTATCAAGAAGGGTCCCGGGGGTACCAGGTTCATGGACTAGGGCTGCCATGGTTAGGTTACTTCTTTCTTTTTGTTTTTAAGAAAAAAAAAGAAAGAAAAGAAAATAAAAATAAAAAAAAGAATAAAAAAAGGGGGACCAGGGAGGGATAGTTCCTAGGAGGAATGAAAGGGCCAGAAATCTCCCTCCGCGCCCAAGAGGACCTCAGCACCGCAAGTAGCGCAGATGCAGCATGGAACCCGTGCCATACCCTACCCATCATGCCAGTAAACCGGCAATCCGGGATAGCAACCTCACATCTGCCGAGCTACCTCGGTGGACAAAAGATAGGGTGGCCGGAAATCCGCCACAAAGCATACCTCCTTCGGCCACCACCCCAGGAATCCGAAAGGTGGCTTCCAGAGATACACCCAAAGCCACCCTCCGGGATACCGGAGAGGGATCAGGACATCCCCAGGCAATCCAGATTCCACGGCAAACTACGCCACCGCCAAGAACCTCAACGGAATGGGATGGACCCCGGTACCCTTTCCCCTACCTAGGAACTAGCGTGCCTGTGGAAAAAAAAAAAAAAAAAAAAAGGCCAAAAAGGAAGGGCAAAAGGGAGGGGTGGGGAGGAGGAGGAGGAGGAAAGGAAAAAGGGGAGGATGGGGAGGATAAGATAAGGATGGGATAGGGAACGGGGGATTGGGGGGTAATTAGGTTCGGTCTGAGGAAGTAGACCGACAGGTCTAATTCCTCAGACCAAGAGCCTCTTCACCACGCCAAGGAGCCCCCCTTGAAGAGGTATAA
Source organism: Cherax quadricarinatus (assembly GCF_038502225.1). Taxonomy (NCBI): domain Eukaryota; kingdom Metazoa; phylum Arthropoda; class Malacostraca; order Decapoda; family Parastacidae; genus Cherax; species Cherax quadricarinatus. The sequence goes on along the minus strand of NC_091335.1, from coordinate 17,571,307 downwards.
TAATAATAATCCTGTATATATTACCAAATTTAAAAGGCGAAACTTTTGTTTTTCCTTTTGAGCCACCCTGCCTCAGTGGGATACGGCTGGTACGTTTAAAGAATTCATCTAATATGACATAATAACCAATATAAATAACATAGTAACCTAATATATACTCTAGAATGAATAAAATACTTATGTCATTATGTGACAAGTAGTGGCGGGCATTCCCGCTCCCGCTGTGAAAACATCTCCCCATGCTTCCTCTTCTGAGGTGTTACAAGAGAAAATGGAGTGTTTGAGACTAACTGCATTAGATCACTAGTTTCATAAGGAAAACATAATGTAAAGAAATAAACTGGTGTATGTACACCATTTACCTAGGAGAAGAGATGTTGGCGAAGGTTGATGGTGGAAAAGATAGGCAGAGCGGTGTATGATGTCAGGAGTTCATTTCATTTCGTCCTTTTTCTATGGCTTAATCGTTTAACTTAATTGCTATACTCTTAATGATACACTTAATTGCTATACTCTTAATGATACACTTAATTGCTATACTCTTAATGATACACTTAACTGCTATACTCTTAATGATACACTTAATTGCTATACTCTTAATGATACACTTAATTGCTATACTCTTAATGATACACTTAATTGCTATACTCTTAATGCTACACTATCACACCATCCTCTTTTTCTGATCAGCACTGTCCTTTGCACTTGCTTTCTTAGGACCTATGGTTAGAAAAAAGAACTTTGGCAAAATAACCACACGAAACGTAAGCAAAACACGAGAATTTCTTCCACTTCGAGCTAAGCATAAGCACTGGTGATGGTGAGCGTTGTTGTGGTACTCACTGTGCCATCTCGTGGTGGCTTCTGAAGCTCACTTGTTATAGTATTACTGTAATTATTATAGTATTATTATATACATATTATATTACTATAATGGGGAAGCACTAAACCCGTAGGATTATACAGCACCTGTGGGGGGAGGGGATGGAAGGTATTCAGGCTTTATTTAGGGAACTAGAGCACAGATACACTTCCCGAGATCAAGAGCCCCTTACCAGCGTCAAGGAGGAAGGGGAAGCTCGCATCCTGAATTTTGGCTCATATCCAAAAACAAAAAAAATTATTATTATTATAATCAAAAAGAAGCGCTAAGCCACAAGGACTATACAGCGCTGCAGGGCAGGAAGGAAGTGAGGGCATCAGGTGGCAAAAGGGAGATGGATGAGCAACAGGTTACGGATAACAGCGGGGCAGTGGATGGTGAAAGGGTAAAGGGCAGCAAGAGACTGAACCAGAAAGGGCTGAGGGGAGTGCGAAAAGTATCATCAGAGTTTGTGGAGTAAATCGGTCGTTGTCAAGAAGTCAATGAGAGAGTCAGGATTAAAGGAGGGTCCATCAGCAAGAAGGGAAGGTAAAGAGAGAGTAGTAGAACGAAGACGACGTTGGAGGTAAATTCTGCGTGCTCGTTGATAGAGAGGGCAGTCTAACAGAATGTGGCTAATCGATACTGGAACTTGACACTGCTCACAGAGAGGAACAGGGTGCCTCTCCATGAGATACCCATGAGTAAGACGAGTGTGGCCAATGCGAAGGCGGGAGAGAGTGGTCTCCCAACTTCGGCACTGATGACAAGAAGACGGCCAGTAACCTATGCTCGGTTTAATAGAATGAAGTTTGTTACCGAGCAGAGTTGACCAACGTTGTTGCCAACGGGTGCGAAGGTGGGTAGCTATTGCAGCAAAATAGTCCAGAAATGGAACACCTCGATAGGAAATTGGTAGGTCATATACTGCTGACCGCGCAGCAGTGTCTGCCTGTTCATTGCCCTGTACGTCGACATGACCAGGGACCCAACAAAAAACAATATCTTTATGTTTGGTAGAGATACGGCGTAGCCAAAGTTGGATACGGAGAACTAGGGGATGAGATGTATCAAATTTTCGTATAGCCTGTAGAGCACTAAGGGAGTCTGAGACTACTACAAATGATGACACAGGCATAGATGCAATACGAATAAGTGCTGCAAGAATGGCATACAGTTCAGCAGTAAAAATGCTAGCTGAAGATAGTAAATGCCCTCGTACGACGCTGTCCGGAAACACTGCTGCGAATCCGACGCCGTCTGAAGACTTAGAGCCATCTGTGTACACAGCGGTGGCATGAGAATGGGAGTGGAAGTGATCAAGAAAAAGAGAGCGGGAAGCCACCGTAGGCAGTTGAGCTTTCGAGCAAGGGAGTGAGAAAGAACAGACCCGAACAGCTGGAACTTCCCAGGGGGGCAGGGAAAAGTGAGATGCTACATGAACATATAAAGGTGGTAACTGAAGGGAAGACAAGAGTGAATGTAGGCGAAGAGAAAAGGGACGGAGCAAACAGGGGCGGCGAACGAATAAAGAATGTCTACTAATATCGGTGACCATTCTATAAATGGAAGGATTGTGTAGATCGTGAGAGCGTACATAGTAACGAAGGCAATGGGCATCACGGCGATCAGACAAGGATGGAACATTTGCTTCTGTATAGAGGCTCTCAACAGGGGAAGAGCGAAAAGCACCAAGGCACAAACGTAAGCCTTGGTGATGGATAGAGTTAAGGCTAGAGAGAGTAGCAGGAGAGGCCGCGGAATAAATCTGGTCACCATAATCGAGTTTCGATAAAACGAGGGCTGAATGTAGGCGAAGCAGAGTTCGACGATCAGCTCCCCAGGAAAGATGAGCAAGGGTTTTAAGAAGGTTTAGCCGGCTGTGACAAGTTGCCTTCAGAGAGGTAATGTGAGGTTTCCAGGTTAACCGACGGTCAAAGAGAAGGCCTAGAAACCTGACTGTATCACGTTCGGGGATACGGGAGCCATAGAGATACAAAGGATGATCGGAGATAACAGAGCGTCTAGTGAAAGTAATTTGGTGAGTTTTGGTACTTGAAAATTTAAACCCATGTGTGGTGGCCCAAGTGGAAACACGGTCGACCGCATGCTGGAGAGAAACTGCAATAAGGTGACAGTCAGCGCCTGCACAAGCAATAGCGAAGTCATCAACATAGAGTGATGACCAAATATTGGGTGGAAGAACAGAGGCCAAATCATTTATAGCAAGGAGAAAAAGTGTTGTGCTTAGAACACATCCCTGAGGGACACCTTCAGCTTGGACGAAGTCCGGGGAAAGAACATTATTGACTCGAACACGGAAATGTCTGTCAGTTAAAAAGTTCTTAAGGAAGGATGGTAGATTGCCTCGGAGGCCTAAGGAATGGGCCTGGGCCAAAATATTATACCTCCAAGTTGTGTCATATGCCTTCTCAAGGTCAAAAAATATGGCAATAACTGAGTGATTATTCGCAAAGGCATTACGAACATACGTATCCAAGCGTAGTAAGGGGTCTATGGTAGAACGACCCTTACGAAAGCCATATTGACTAGCGGAGAGACTGTTGTGAGTCTCTAAATACCACATTAAACGTCGATTTACGAGGCGTTCCATCACTTTGCAAACTGCACTTGTAAGAGCGATGGGGCGATAGTGGGAGGCATCATGTCCTGTAGTACCCGGTTTGCGGAAAGGGAGAACAATGGCAGATTTCCACAGCTGGGGAAGAACTCCTTGTGCCCAAATAAGATTGAAGAGGTGTAAGAGGACTACAAGGGCTGACCGATGTAAATGTTGTAACATACGAATATGAATGTCATCAGGCCCAGCTGCCGATGATCGGCAAGCTGAGAGCGTTGCCTCCAGTTCTTGAAGTGTAAAAGGCACATTATACTGTTCTTCTCCGAGAGAAGAAAAGTCCAAGGGTACTAACTCTCTGGCAGACTTTGAGGAAAGAAACGAGGGGCATAGATGGAGCCCTCGGGAAATACGGACCAGATGTGTGCCAAGTTCAATGGCAACGTCGAGAGGGTTTGCTATATCAACACCAGTGACCCGTAGAACAGGAGCCGGGTCAGGAGAGTATTTACCACTCAATTTCCTCACTTTTTTCCAGACTGCACTCATAGAAGAAGCAGAGGTGATGGTGGAAACATAGTCTCGCCAACAAGTGCGTTTAGCTTCACGGATGACACGGCGAGCGATCGCACGCTTCTGCTTAAAATCAACAAGTCTCTCAGCGGTTCTATTGTACCGGTACCTGCCCCATGCAGCACGTTTCAAACGTACTGCACGAGCACAAGCAGGAGACCACCAAGGCACGCACTTCTGAGAATGCCTGCCTGAGGTTTGGGGTATAGAATGAGAAGCTGCGGTATAAACTGATGTCGAGAAGATGTGTAGGAGCTCATCAATGGAGGATGAAGAAGGAACCTCACTAAAAGCAGTGAGGTGTGAGTAAAGATCCCAATTTGCCCGATCAAATTGCCAGCGAGGGCTACGGGAAGGTGGTGAATAGGAAGGAGAAGTAAGAATGATCGGAAAATGATCGCTGTCATGTAAGTCTGGTAGAACAGACCAGGTGAAGTCTAGTGCAGTGGAGGAAGAGCAGACTGATAGATCGATGCAAGAGAGAGTATGAGTACGAGGATCAAAATGGGTGGGAGTACCCGTATTTAAAACATGGAGGGGGTGAGAGGCAAGAAAAGCCTCCAACTGAATGCCACGTGAGTCACAATGAGACCCCCCCCAGAGGAAATGGTGGGCATTAAAATCACCAAGTAACAGAAGTGGTGGTGGTAAGGATGAAACAAGAAAGGCAAAGTCTGGGATAGAAAATGCTCGAGAAGGAGAGAGATATAAAGAACATATTGTAAACCACTTATTCAAGTGGATACGGGCTGCAGTGTAATGCAGCGAGGTATGGACAAATAGTTGACAGTACGGAATATCATTGCGTAGAAGAAGGGCACTTTCATTAAAGGTCCCATCTGAGAAAGGATCCGAAGAATACAATAAATTATAGCCTGAGATAGGTTGGAAAACAGCCGAGTGTAATTTTGGTTCTTGTAAGCAAGCACCAACAGGGGAAAACCTGGAAAGCAACATCTGAAGCTCACCCCGATTACCCCTGAGGCCGCGGATATTCCACTGTAAATAGGCCATGATTGGCGATGAAGAAAATATCAGGAATCTGTAGGTAAAGGCACCTACGGACTAGAGGGGTTAGAAAAGTCAACGTGTGGTGGCATTGGAAGATGTTCAAGTAGCGAAGGAACGGAGCGTTGCGAAGAATGGGGTTGTGAAGATGGAGGAGAGGGAAGAGAAGGAACAGGAAGTGAATCAGTGTCCATTGAAGGTTTAGTCTCTGCAATATATTCTGAAATGGCTTCAAGTGTTTCTGAATTCAAAGATGTATGGGAAACCATATTGGAGATAGGAGGAGGAGGGTGAGTAAAGATTGGGACAGTAATGGACTGTACCAAAGTAGAGGGGGAGGGAAAAGTGTAAGGGACTGGAGATGAAGTGTGGGGGGGGACAGAAGAGGTAGAAACCTGGGAGGTGACAGAAGAGGGAGAAACTTGGGAGGGGACGGGGGTGGAAGGCATAGTACGAGGAGGAGGGTGAATCTCCACACTTGTAATAGAGCCAGAGAGAGGGGAAGAACTAGGTACAGAGACTGGAAAGGTAACGTGTGGAGGTGGAAGAAGGGAAGGAAGGGGCAAAGAAGATTTGAGCAATGTGGATTTTTTGGACTTCTGAGTAGAGGGGCGATTGGTATTAGGTGTCGTACGAGGTCTTGTCGATACTGGGGCTTGTGAGGAAGGACGCGAAGATGTGAGAACAGACTGAGTTGTAGTCGGGACGTCAGAGCCAAGGACAGCAAAAGGATTAGATGCCGTAGTGGCTATGGGAGGGGTAACAACAGAGGAGGCTGCAGAAGATGGGACCCCAGAAGTGGGGGGACGTTTGGAAACACGAGAATAAGAAACACGGGGTAGTCTCCCTTGGAGGCGGAGATGAGTAACTGCCATAGCATAAGGGAGACCTTCTGCCTCTTTGAGGCAACGGATTTCACGTTCATTTAAGTAGACCTGGCAACGGCGGGAGTACGAAGGGTGAGCTTCATTACAATTAAGGCAAGATGGAGGTTGACTGCAAGATGTATTAGAATGGTTGTCGGCACCACAGACTGGGCATTCGGCCATAGATCTGCAATATTTCGCTGGGTGACCAAAACGCCAGCAATTTCTACATTGTTGCGGTGTAGGTATCACCTTTCGAACTTGTAACCGATGTCCCGCGACATATACAGAGGACGGGAGTTCTCGGCTGTCAAAAGTTAAACGAGCCACATTGCAAGGGTAACGTCTCCGCCCCCGGGCAGGAAGGACATAAGTGTCTACTTTGAGGATTGGGAGATCCTGGAGTTCCAGCTGTTCAAAAATGTCATTGCCACATGACTGGAAATTCTGTTGGACTATGGTATGGGGCAGAATGACAGTACCACTACAAGAATTGAGAGAAAGATGTTTTTCAATAGTGATAGGAGTAGTATCGATATTCGAAAGGAGAGAAAGATCATGAGCTTGGGTAGCATTCTGGACAGTGACGATGCGTGTACCGCTCTTGAGAGCGTGAAATGAAATATCTCTGCCAACATGACGCAGGAGCGCTTTGGCAATACTATGGTCAGAAAGGTAGGCAGAAGAAGAAGTTGGTCTTAAAGTAAAGAATTTAGTCCATTGTGTGGTCCGAAACTGAGCGTGGAGAGGGAGTGCTTGACGTGTCGGTCGTTTCCGAGTAGAATGGGAAGGTAACGACGGAGCATCATCAGGAGATTGACGTTGGCGTTTAGGAGTAGGACCGGAGTTGGTCCGGCAGGAAATGGGTGGGCGATTCGAAAATTGCCGTACCGTAGAGGGAGAAGCCAGAAGCATAGTCAAAGGAGAGCGGAGTTCAGACAAATCGAAGGAGTCAGTCGAAGCCCCGGTACCTGAAGCGGGTGAGGAAACAGCACCAGCAAGAGGTACAGGGGCATCAGGAGTGTCCGAAGAGTGGTCTAAACACAAGGCAGGGTCAGAATGGGGTGCGGTATCAAGAAGGGGCCCGGGGGTAGTGGTTTCATGGACTAGGGCTGCCATGGTTAGGTTACTCCTTTGCTTTTTGTTTTTAAGAAAAAAAAAGAAAGAAGAAAAGAAAATAAAAATAAAAAAAAGAATAAAAAAAGGGGGGAGCGGGGAGGAATAGTTCCCAGGAGGAATGAAAGGGCCGGAAATCCCCCTCCGCGCCCAAGAGGACTCGACACCGCTAGTAGCGCAGATGCAGCATGGAACCCGTGCCATACCCTACCCTTCATGCCAGTAAACCAGCAATCTGGGATAGCAACCTCACATCTGCCGAGCTACCTCGGTGGACAAAAGAGAGGGCGGCCGGATATCCGCCACAAAGCATACCTCCTTCAGCCACCACCCCCGGAATCCGAAAGGTGGCTTCCAGAGATACACCCGTCGCCCAAAAGACACCCAAAGCCACTCCGGGATACCGGAGAGGGATCGGGACATCCCTAGGCAATCCAGATTCCACGGCAAACTACGCCACCGCCAAGAAACCTCAACGGAATGGGATGGACCCCGGTGTCCTTTCCCCTACCTAGGAACTAGCGCGCCTGTGGGAGAAATCACGAAGGCTAAAAAGAGGAAGGGCAAAAGGGAGGGGTGAGGAGGAGGAGGAGGAATGGAAAAAGGGGAGGATGGGGAGGATGGGATAGGGGAGGGGAGAATGGGGGGTAATTAGGTTCGGTCTGAGGAAGAAGACCGACAGGGCTAATTCCTCAGACCAAGAGCCTCTTCACCACGCCAAGGAGCCCCCCTTGAAGAGGTGTGACTGCGAAATAAGCCACCATGGGTCCAAAGAAAGTTCCTAGTGCCAGCCCTATTGTAAAGTGAGAAACATGATAGAATTCAAGAAAGAGATTGTAGAAAAATACGAAAGTGGCGTACGTTTAGCCGAGCTTGCCAGGATGTATGGGAAGTCAAAATCAACAATCTGTTCCATCCTGGCAAAGAAAGTAGAAATCAAGGAAGCTAAAGTTGCGAAAGGGCTAATTGTTCTAAAATATCCTCGCCACAAGACAAAAAATCACTCTGTACAATGGTATGAAGCAAGACCACAGTACCATTGCAAGAAGAGTGCTTACGAACGGTGACTGGTGTGTTATCTATGGAAGTGATGCAGGTGAGGGCATAAGCTTGCTCTGAATTCTGCACTGTTATGACATGCGCACCGCTTTAAAGAGCGTGGAAAGATATATTTTGGCCAACATGCCGTAAAAGAGCTTTACCAATTCTGTGGTCAGAAAGATAATCAGTTTGAGATGTCGTTTGTAAAGAAAAGAATTTTGTCCATTACATACTCGTTAGTCCAGTATCCAAAGGTAGTATGGAAAATACTGTATATATTTTCCAGAAATACGGTAATTTATAGGTAAATAGATGCCCTATATTGTATTTTTAAAAGAAGTATGTTATCGATAAAAAGTAGAGACACTCGCCATCTTGGTTTTGAATTTGTATTAGAAACGTTGGTGAATGGGGAAGAATTTTTCGTGCTCTAGAAGTTAAAATTGTGCTGACACCTCTCAAATAGGAGGCGAAATTGTTGGATGTGCATTCCTGCATAACTTGAGATATCAGACGACTGGACAAGACAGCTCCAGGAACCTCAGATAAGCTCTCTAGATTTGTGTGTAATTCTGGCCAGCATTATTTTCATAGATTTAGTTAGAGTGAGGTTTTCTGAGTATGATACACATTGATCTCCAGTCAAATTGGTGAGTGATATTAAGGTATATTTTCCTTCTGTTATGTAATTGTGTATATATATAACCATTTATTATTTTAATATACAGTCCACAAATTTATATATTTACCAGTATTCCTGGTGTATGTATATTTCATTTATAATTAATAGGTCCAGAGCAACTTGTGGATATGACAGTGGTAGGTATCGAAGGGGGACATTTTTGTGACCTAGGTGTCCCAAATTCCTACTTGTCGATGTAACTCTGATAATAATTATCTTTATCATCATTTACTGTTATGTACATAATTAGTTACATTCAGATAAATGCAATTTTCCACAGGTAGGGAGTGTCATGTAAGTCGTTTTTGAGCAGTCGTTGACGAACTGTCGTCAGTAGGTTGTCTTAGACGCTTAGGAGTAGAACCGCAGGCAGTCTGACCCGAGGGAAGTGGGCGATCTGAGAAATAACCGTCGCACCATATGCGAGGAAGCTGGATGCATTGTGAAAGTCATGCTAGAAGCAGCAGCATGAATTGAAACGGGTGACACCGCAGCACCTAAAGCAGGTGATGAAGAGTCACCGGCAGAAGGTACAGGGGTATGAGAAGAGTCGAGAGAATGGTCCGATGCAGCGTGGAACCCCTGCCATACCTTACCCTTCATGCCAGTAAACGAGCGCTCCAGGATAGCAGCCTCACATTTACCAAGCTACCTCAGTGGACAAAAAAAAGGTTGGTCGGAAACCCGCCACAAAGCATACCTCCTATGGAAAATTTTCTAGGGGTGATTACCTGTATGTACCTCAACATTACATCCATACAAGTAATCTCATTGGGAGACAACCATATTGTTTACCGTAGTCACCCCATGTAGACATGTGAGAAAACTTAACCACCCCTGGTCACGGCAGGTGGTTCCTTCGACCCTCACAATCTTATCCATATCTATCCGGGACCAGTATAAATTGGATAGCACCCACAAGTATGGTGCTACTAATTAATTGTGGACTGTATAGATTATATTAGTTTAACTGAATGAAGGGGGGGGGTAGGTTACACTTGGATATATCCATCAAGGAAAAACACTTGTACATAATCCCATCACTTACCAGATATTCTCTGGTCACTTGATGTAGCTGGATCACCCATAACCTATCCAATTACAACATACCTAACTGGCCAGTATCAGTCTGCTATAACTAGAAAGGTTACTTAGCTGTGGGTGATTGATGCTCCTTATTTCCTCCATTCACCATCTCATTTCGATGTCCTGCTACACCAACACGGTTCTTATTCCAGCAGGACGAGGTATCCGTTGGTTTGTCCCGGTTTAGAAGTCATGACTCCATAAAAACTTCACTATCCTCGAGACAGGAACAACGAGGTAAACATGTGCACACACACACTGGGAATGGCAGCTCATATCGCTTCAATGATTCCTTAACTTAGTGTTATTATCACTGATTACATTACAATTCCCAAGACGATTTAATGTCTCATAATTATTATACACATTAGAGGTCACTCCGTTAAGATCTGAGACCGATGAGTGAGGATTAACTCACGGGTATTTCCCCTGGACACACACCATGGCCGTGCACCAGTCACCCCCGGTCGAACCATTATTCACTAATTTTACCACCCTTTTACGGTGGTCCCATAAATCACGTTCCCTCACTCTTCACCAGGAACAGTTACGACACTTCCTATTATGAAGTGAGGCCCACATTAATCCTTCGGCCGCCGTGAATGCCAATTTCCTGGTCCCATGTTTTCACAGCCTCCTCACTCCATTCAAAACACTCCCGCCTCTCGCATGCCCTCAGCCTGCCTCCCTCCCTCCCCGCACATCCGTGCAGGCGCAGGGGGAACACTGTTGGTTCTATTCAAATTTCAAATACATTTTGACTCAAATCAACACATTAAACACCTATTAGGCACTATAGCTTCGGAAAATTAAATATTTTCCACACCTCCTTCGGCTGCCACCCCCCCCCCCAGAACCGACAGGTAGCTTCCGGAGATACATCCATCATCCGAAGGGCACCGTGCCCATGACCCAGAAACCGGGAAGGGAGTAGGGTATCCTCAGACAATTCAGATTCCATGGCAAACCACACCACCCCAGGGGGGACCTCACGGAGGGGGACGAACCCCAGCACGCCACCCCCCCACCTAGAAACCGCAATGCCAGATGGAAGGACTCCAGAGACTACAAAGGGGATGGGGAAAAAAAAGGGGAGGGGAGGGAAGGGAAAAAAGGGAGGGTATGGGGAGAAAGGGATAAGGAAGGGAGGATTGGGGGGGTAATTAGGTTCGAACGGAGGAAGACCAAAAGGTCCAATTCCTTAGACCGATAGCCTCTTTACCACTTAAAGAGGTTCGTTGACTTGAGACTGAAGGAGATTTGATGGGACATCAGTCATTTATCACCTTTCTACCATGCAGGAGCCACGTCTACAGGGCATCCAACAAATAAGCAGACTCTTGCATGTAGCTACCTCCTGGCTCCGGCTGGGTTACCCCTTCAGGGGAGGTTCCTTGATGCTGGTGAGGGGCTCTTGATCTAGGGAATTGAATCTGTGCTCCAGTTCCCTGAATTGAGCCTGGATATCTTCCATCTCCCTCCCCCATGCACTTCATAATCCTATGGGTTTAGAGCTCCCCATTATAAAAATAATCCGGCTGAGTTACCATTATCTCTGGAAGGTTAAATCACCGTGGTGTCCCGTGGCCTGGTAGTTGTTGTCTGGCGCAGGAACTGATCAACACATATTGATGGGTTATTAATGGTTTAAGGTGATTAGTCGTAGTAGATTCGTGCCACAAGAAGTCACATTAGTGTCCATTTCCCTAACATATTTTCTTGGTTTTAAGAGCAACGACAGCTTGTGATGTATGAGCCCTCCCACCAGATATGGTAGGATGGGTATCAGGTGCATAATAAAGATATTAAACTGGTAGGATTGTAGAGTTGGAGTGCACCTTCTGTGGATTCCATCTCACATTTGTCTTCACATGCTTGATAAAATGATGAACTGGCTAAGTTATATGCTTTCAAAGAGGAAGTAGATTACAATCTTGGCTTGTCCGTTAGCAGTTTGAGAACATAATACGAAAAGAACTTCAACTGAACTTTATTTACTTACTGAGAGAGAGCGACACCAGTCAGTCCATCATCATTCTGACATGCAGGAGGAGCCACATGTCTATGGTGCATCCAACAAAATAAGCTGACTCAGATGTGGCTACCGTCTGGCTCCGGCTGGGTATCAAGTATCTTTGGCAGGTTAATCACCACCACCAGATGTATTATTATTATTATAATAATCAAAAAGAAGCGCTAAGCCACAAGGGCTAGCCACCAGATGTAGACCAAATGAAATGTGAACTTTGCCAAATGGATTATTGTCACACCTTGTGTCATTATGTACTGGAATGCGATGAAATTAATGAATTCAGAGACAACTCACTCAGAAATGTTCAAGAAATGTCAAAGTATTTTATCCACGGTGGTTGTGGAAATTTGTCTGGACTGCCTCCATGTGAACTGTCTACCCTAGCAAGCTCTGTTGATACCGAGCTCTGAGGTCGGTACCTCAGCCTCATAAGTGGCTTATAGGACAGATTTCCATAAATGACTGATGTTGCAAGAAATCTCGCCTGCATGCACGTATAAAGGACTAACTTGGTGTTGGAGAATGTATCCCGGTCTTCAACCTCCCCTCAGAACCACGTGCAACCGGGAGCCTTAATTCCTGCAATATTCAGTAGGTATTAGCGACCTGCCTGCACCTCAGAAATTCCTGTTTCCAAGGGGGTGTGTATCCCCTAATATAACTATTCAGAAAGTGATACTAGCTTCTAAGCCTAACGAGAAGACGCTGGTATGTACTGGTCATGGGCCACCCACCTGCACAAAGGCCCACAGCTCAACTCACTTGCAATTTTCCCCAGAAACTGGCCAGAATACTGAGAAAGAAAGGGAGGTCTCATCTTGCTGTATGGGCCTGACGGAGGTGGTCATCTACTGTACTTCGAGGTGCCGCCACCAGATTTCCCCAGGTCTAGTATGTGAATTATTATTATAATAAAAAAGAAGCGCTAAGCCACAAGGGCTATACAGCTCTAGTATGTGAAGACACGTGGGGGCACCGCCCTGCTGTTCACGGCACTTGTTGTTCCGATGGTGTCTGATCTTAGGATGCACTGCGGTCTCAAAACCCTGTGCCCCAGCATTCAAACTTGGGCTGCCAGTTCTCCCTGGCTAATATAACCTAGTGTTTGCCTACATTACTGGCCGACGACGATGCAACATCCCCCCAATGAAGAACAGGGGTGTCACTAACACGTTAAAAGACAATACAATAAGTGTCAGGGGCCCGAGACTGTTCAACTGCCTCCCAGCATACATAAGGGGGATTACCAACAGACCCCTGGCAGTCTTCAAGCTGGCACTGGACAAGCACCTAAAGTTGGTACCTGACCAGCCGGGCTGTGGCTCGTACGTTGGTTTGCGTGCAGCCAGCAGTAACAGCCTGGTTGATCAGGCTCTGATCCACCAGGCGGCCTGGTCACAGACCGGGCCTCAGGGGCGATGACCCCCGGAACTCTCTCCAGGTAAACAGTTGCATCAATAGTTCTAATATTAGTTCAATAACAGCCCCCCAATGAAAAGCAGGGGTGTCACTAGCACGTTAAGAGACCATACAATAAGTGTCAGGGGCCCGAGACTGTTCAACTGCCTCCCAGCATACATAAGGGGGATTACCAACAGACCCCTGGCAGTCTTCAAGCTGGCACTAGACAAGCACCTAAAGTCGGTTCCTGATCAGCCGGGCTGTGGCTCGTACATTGGTTTGCGTGCAGCCAGCAGTAACAGCCTGGTTGATCAGGCTCTGATCCACCAGGAGGCCTGGTCACAGACCGGGCCGCGGGGGCGTTGACCCCAGGAACTCTCTCCAGGTAAACTCCAGGTACAGTATAAACTGCCTATCTCTTCCTCGAAGGGTAACTATCAATTAAATGTACCTTCCAACCACCTTCGCCAACACAGGTAGGTAGGTGTGTGTGTGTGTAGGTAGGTAGATGTGTGTGTGTAGGTAGGTAGATGTGTGTGTAGGTAGGTAGGTGTGTAGGTGTGTGTGTGTGTGTGTGTGTGTGTGTGTGTGTGTAGGTAGGTAGGTAGGTGTGTGTGTGTAGGTAGGTAGGTAGGTGTGTGTGTGTGTAGGTAGGTAGGTAGGTGTGTGTGTAGGTAGGTAGGTAGGTGTGTGTGTGTAGGTAGGTAGATGTGTGTGTGTAGGTAGGTAGATGTGTGTGTGTAGGTAGGTAGATGTGTGTGTGTAGGTAGGTAGGTGTGTGTAGGTAGGTAGGTGTGTGTAGGTAGGTAGGTGTGTGTGTAGGTAGGTAGATGTGTGTGAAGGTAGGTAGGTACGTAGGTAGGTGTGTGCGTGTAGGTAAGTAGGTGTGTGTAGGTAGGTAGGTGTAGGTAGGTAGGTGTGTGTGTAGGTAGGTAGGTGTGTGTGTAGGTAGGTAGGTAGGTGTGTGTGTGTAGGTAGGTAGGTGTGTGTGTGTGTGTGTAGGTAGGTAGGTGTGTGTGTGTGTGTAGGTAGGTGTGTGTGTAGGTAGGTGTGTGTGTAGGTAGGTAGGTGTGTGTGTGTGTAGGTAGGTGTGTGTGTGTGTAGGTGTGTGTGTGTGTAGGTGTGTGTGTGTGTAGGTAGGTGTGTGTGTGTAGGTAGGTGTGTGTGTAGGTAGGTAGGTAGGTGTGTGTGTGTAGGTAGGTAGGTGTGTGTGTGTAGGTAGGTAGGTGTGTGTGTGTAGGTAGGTAGGTGTGTGTGTGTAGGTAGGTAGGTGTGTGTGTGTAGGTAGGTAGGTGTGTGTGTGTAGGTAGGTAGGTGTGTGTGTGTAGGTAGGTAGGTGTGTGTGTGTGTAGGTAGGTAAGCGTGTGTGTGTAGGTAGGTAGGTGTGTGTGTGTAGGTAGGTAGGTGTGTGTGTGTAGGTAGGTAGGTGTGTGTGTGTAGGTAGGTAGGTGTGTGTGTGTGTGTAGGTAGGTAGGTGTGTGTGTGTAGGTAAGTAGGTGTGTGTAGGTAGGTAGGTGTAGGTAGGTAGGTAGGTAGGTAGGTGTAGGTAGGTAGGTAGGTGTGTGTGTGTGTGTGTGTAGGTAGGTAGGTGTGTGTGTGTAGGTAGGTGTGCGTGTGTAGGTAGGTAGGTGTGTGTGTGTAGGTAGGTAGGTGTGTGTGTGTAGGTAGGTAGGTGTGTGTGTGTAGGTAGGTAGGTGTGTGTGTGTAGGTAGGTAGGTGTGTGTGTGTAGGTAGGTAGGTGTGTGTGTGTAGGTAGGTAGATGTGTGTATGTAGGTAGGTGTGTGTGTGTGTGTAGGTAGGTAGGTGTGTGTGTAGGTAGGTAGATGTGTGTGAAGGTAGGTACGTAGGTAGGTGTGTGTGTAGGTAGGTGTGTGCGTGTAGGTAAGTAGGTGTGTGTAGGTAGGTAGGTGTAGGTAGGTGTAGGTAGGTAGGTGTAGGTAGGTAGGTAGGTGTAGGTAGGTAGGTGTAGGTAGGTGTGTGTGTGTGTAGGTAGGTAGGTGTGTATGTAGGTAGGTGTGTGTGTATGTAGGTAGGTGTGTGTGTGTGTGTGTGTGTGTGTAGGTAGGTGTGTGTGTAGGTAGGTAGATGTGTGTGTAGGTAGGTAGGTGTGTGTGTGTGTAGGTAGGTAGGTGTGTGTATAGGTAGGTGTGTGTGTAGGTAGGTGCAGGTGTGCAGGTTGTGTGTGTGTGTGTGTGTGTGTGTGTGTGTGTGTGTGTGTGTGTAGGTAGGTAGGGGTGTGTGTGTGTGTAGGTAGGTGTGTGTGTGTGTGTGTGTGTGTAGGTAGGTGTGTGTGTGTGTGTGTAGGTAGGTGTGTGTGTGTGTGTGTAGGTAGGTGTGTGTGTGTGTGTGTAGGTAGGTGTGTGTGTGTGTGTGTGTAGGTAGGTAGGTGTGTGTGTGTAGGTAGGTATGTGTGTGTGTAGGTAGGTCGGTGTGTGTGTGTGTGTAGGTAGGTAGGTGTGTGTGTGTAGGTAGGTGTGTGTGTGTGTGTCGGTCGGTGTGTGTGTGTGTGTGTTTGTTTGTGTGTGTGTTGGTTTGTGTGTGTGTGTGTGTAGGTAGGTAGGTAGGTGTGTGTGTGTGTGTGTAGGTAGGTGTGTGTGTAGGTAGGTTGTGTGTGTGTGTAGGTAGGTGTGTGTGTGTGTGTAGGTAGGTATGTGTGTGTGTAGGTAGGTAGGTGTGTGTGTGTAGGTAGGTAGGTAGGTGTGTGTGTGTAGGTAGGTAGGTGTGTGTGTGTGTAGGTAGATAGGTGTGTGTGTGTAGGTAGGTAGGTGTGTGTGTGTGTAGGTAGGTAGGTGTGTGTGTGTGTAGGTAGGTAGGTGTGTGTGTAGGTAGGTGTGTGTGTGTGTAGGTAGGTAGGTAGGTAGGTGTGTGTGTGTGTACTCACCTAGTTGAGGTTGCGGGGGTCGAGTCCGAGCTCCTGGCCCCGCCTCTTCACTGATCGCTACTAGGTCACTCTCCCTGAGCCGTGAGCTTTATCATACCTCTGCTTAAAGCTATGTATGGATCCTGCCTCCACTACATCACTTCCCAAACTATTCCACTTACTGACTACTCTGTGGCTGAAGAAATACTTCCTAACATCCCTGTGATTCATCTGTGTCTTCAGCTTCCAACTGTGTCCCCTTGTTACTGTGTCCAATCTCTGGAACATCCTGTCTTTGTCCACCTTGTCAATTCCTCTCAGTATTTTGTATGTCGTTATCATGTCCCCCCTATCTCTCCTGTCCTCCAGTGTCGTCAGGTTGATTTCCCTTAACCTCTCCTCGTAGGACATACCTCTTAGCTCTGGGACTAGTCTTGTTGCAAACCTTTGCACTTTCTCTAGTTTCTTTACGTGCTTGGCTAGGTGTGGGTTCCAAACTGGTGCCGCATACTCCAATATGGGCCTAACGTACACGGTGTACAGGGTCCTGAATGATTCCTTATTAAGATGTCGGAATGCTGTTCTGAGGTTTGCTAGGCGCCCATATGCTGCAGCAGTTATTTGGTTGATGTGCGCTTCAGGAGATGTGCCTGGTGTTATACTCACCCCAAGATCTTTTTCCTTGAGTGAGGTTTGTAGTCTCTGGCCCCCTAGACTGTACTCCGTCTGCGGTCTTCTTTGCCCTTCCTCAATCTTCATGACTTTGCACTTGGTGGGATTGAACTCCAGGAGCCAATTGCTGGACCAGGTCTGCAGCCTGTCCAGATCCCTTTGTAGTTCTGCCTGGTCTTCGATCGAGTGAATTCTTCTCATCAACTGTGTGTAGGTAGGTGTGTGTGTGTAGGAAGGTAGGTGCGTGTGTAGGTAGGTAGGTGTGTGTGTAGGTAGGTAGGTGTGTGTGTAGGTAGGTGTGTGTGTAGGTAGGTAGGTGTGTGTGTAGGTAGGTAGGTGTGTGTGTAGGTAGGTAGGTGTGTGTGTGTAGGTAGGTAGGTAGGTAGGTCGGTAGGTGTGTGTAGGTGTGTGTGTGTGTAGGTAGGTGTGTGTGTGTGTGTGTATAGGTAGGTGTGTGTGTGTGTGTGTATAGGTAGGTGTGTGTGTGTGTGTATGTGTATGTAGGTGTGTATATGTGTATGTAGGTGTGTGTGTGTAGGTAGGTGTGTGTGTAGGTAGGTTGTGTGTGTGTGTAGGTAGGTGTGTGTGTAGGTAGGTATGTGTGTGTGTAGGTAGGTAGGTGTGTGTGTAGGTAGGTAGGTGTGTGTAGGTAGGTAGGTGTGTGTGTAGGTAGGTGTGTGTGTAGGTAGGTGTGTGTGTAGGTAGGTGTGTGTGTAGGTAGGTGTGTGTGTAGGTAGGTGTGTGTGTAGGTAGGTGTGTGTGTGTAGGTAGGTAGGTGTGTGTGTAGGTAGGTGTGTGTGTAGGTAGGTGTGTGTGTGTGTGTAGGTGTGTGTGTGTGTAGGTGTGTGTGTGTACTCACCTATTTGTGGTTGCAGGGGTCGAGTCTTAGCTCCTGGCCCCGTGTAGGTAGGTGTGTGTGTGTGTAGGTGTGTGTGTGTGTGTGTGTGTGTGTGTGTGTGTGTGTGTGTGTGTGTGTGTGTGTGTGTGTGTGTGTGTGTAAGGGCCACCCAACCCAGCCGTTCCATCCGTGACATGTGATCTTCGTAAGGCGTATCTGCCCTGTGGGACTTAGGACCGAATAAGTTCCCTCAGTGGTACATTACAAACCATTCTGAAAGAATACCCGGACTTTCCTCACTATATAAAGCTAATATCAGGTGTGGACGTGTTAATGGTTCATTACCTTGGTAACTTGTTCAGCTATCAAAACTTTGTGGTACAGTCCCTGGACCCATTATGTATCTCGGTAATCTTTTTGACTACCGCTCACGGCAGGATGGGTATGGGGTACATAATAAAGATATTAATTAAACTAAGGGGTCAAATTTACATTCAAATATTTACGTTTCTCTTTATACTCCAGGAAAACAATATAGTTTACATGTAATAAGACACTGGTAGGCACAAAAGGCAGCCACTCGTATGCAACACATTTCGGGATAATTAAAACTCAACTAAGGCACTTTAACCTCGGGTTATCCTAGGTAATTTATACTATGCATGATAATGCGTACCTGTACCTAAATATACTTGCTTACTAAGGATTAAGACTGGTGATTAGCAAGTTCATTCAGGCACACATACATAAATTATACATAGCAGCAAACGTATAGATTACCTAGGATAACCCAAAAAAGTGACTTATTTCCACTGGGGTCCTTGTATTTCCATTATTAAACTTTATCATCCTGCATGAGGCACTAAAGGCAGCTTATGCCGTCTACCAGGTCAGCAAGTACCATCACTACTATCAAAACTAAGCATTAAACCCACAAGATATCAAATACGTAACCCCAACATCAAGGAAGCCACACAGAACAAGACTGTGTTAGTCCCTTAGTAATTACCATGTGACAACCATCCCCGCTACCCCCTCCCAATCACCCTCCCATCAGTAACAACTACTCACCCCAAAATACCCCTCCACAAGCAGCCAACCCCCGACCCTTTCCCTAACGACCTTCCCCCTCCCCACAAACAATCACTGCGTCATCACCCCCCCCCCCCGTCCACAGGTTAATGGCGCCATTTAGCCATGGAGGTCAAGAACAGTGGCGCTACTAGTCACTCCTCTGCCATCCACCACACCATCAACACCTCCACCTCCATCAACCTGTGGTAAAAAAAAAAAAAAAAATTGATTACTCCAATTTCATGGTAATTTTTGATGGATTAGCTTTGAAAATATTTTAGCAATTTTTATTTCTACAGAATGTTGAGGGAAGCATTCTAAATATGTAGTAAGACTTCAAATTCTTACTGCAGTTCATGAATAATATAGTAATGTCCATACTTTTATCTTTGCAGACATTGTTTTGACGTGTCGCTGTTGGGTATGACATCTCCGAAGACTTGCGGCTGCCCACAACACGGACTTCACCACTCAGCAGCTGCCCACATGAATATCTTCAACCTACAAGATTCGATAAACTTAAGAGCATTAATTAAAATGTAATAAATGAATAGTCTTTCTTTATCACAAGAAATGTTAAAGGAACACACAGAGGTGTTCAAGGAACACAAAATAGAAAAAAAACCGAGACACGCCTCAGCTGCTGTATTTGTCAGCAGGACAACATTCACACAATTCGGGAGCTTTAAGCTCGAGGGAAAAAAAAAAAATACCTACCTCAACCCTACTAACAATAGTAGCAATGAGGCGGATAGCCCCAATACTGCCATTATTAGTAGTTTGAGGTATGATTAAATTTAAAAATGTATGACTTCTGTATTGTCAAGACGCTAACACAAGTGTTGCGACTCTGGGCAGTGGAAAGTATCTTCACTTCAAACACTTCTGCGTGCACAAATCTAACAGACTATTATGATCACCTCTCGTCTCCAGTTCTGTCTTGTCAGGATGATTCTGCTGCAATTAGAAAAGTCAGAGGGTAAACCCCCCGTAACAGATTCATTACAACCTTGCCAAACCTACTCCAAATATTCCTTAAACGTAGGTGTCTCGCTGGGAAAAAAAAAAACAAAAAAACTTTAGTGTAAGTTGATTTACTCTCCTCTGAATCAAACCTGATTGACTTTCATCGACCTGTCCCCTGAAAGTACCGCTCCCCCCTCCCATTCAAACAATTCTACATACGTGCACATTTACCCAAATAAAATTTCCCGTAACTATATACTACCCATAGGGGTTATACACAGCTTGGGAAATGTTAGGCAACCAGGTTTGATTCAAGGGGAGGGTATTTGCAACAAGATACCTTCACTAGTACAGACACCCCTTGAAGGGCATCCAAATTTAACATGTTAGGATCATTAAGGCAACAGTATCCCCTACCCTTCCACGTCCATCATAGCACACTAGGCTAACGACCAACATTATGGGTTCTCCAACTGGTTAGAGGCCTGTCGTATACCAGTCTCCTAACACACAGCCTGAATTCATAACCTGCCTTACCTGCCAGTTATGGCTGGCATTCGCACAACCTGAGGACTACTTCATTCAAGCACCCACTCTCTACCTCTTTTTCTGGGTTTCTAACCCAGCAGGGTTAATTCTTCTGTTCTCACTAATACCAATCTAAATCACCCCCCCCCCTAACTATACTCATCAGCATCAGATATTAGTGAATCCTTCCTGCCGACTAACACTTCACTTCAGATCAGAGGTTTTCATTAATGTCTGCTGCCAGAAGCGTTAGACTTCACTACTTACAGACTATCAAACCAACTACAATTCTGAACGCTAATACTTTCCTACGAATATAACCTGAATGCAGCTTAAATTTTCCAAAATGATGAAATTGTGTAAACTCAATGCATCAATATTTAACTTGGCACAGTTTGGCCAAAGGCATAAAATACGTAGAACACCCACCACAACCACTACCCAAAGCCCGGAACCCACCAACATCCCCACAGAAACCACGTGCAATAACAGATTCCACACACCTACTGAAGGTTGTTGGTGGGTTCCAAGGCCCACAGTTCTACGTAATCTATGCCTTCGGGGGAGATTACTCTCCCCTGCTATATGCATTCATAATGCATATAGCAGATTCTCCAGTTCTATACCTTACCTATCCTACTTAACATTACCTAAATCCATAAGTTATTTTGGCAGTAGAAACTGGAGTATGCAGCATACTCCAGGTATAGCGCTTACTAATTTGCAGAGCAGTAGCGGCGTAAGGAGGGATGAAGGGAGGTGAAGGTAAGATCAAGGGGGGTCTAGGAAAGATCAAGGGAGGTCTAGGTAAGAGCAAGGGAGGTCTAGGTAAGGGCAAGGGGGGTCTAGGAAAGATAAAGGGGAGTTTAGGTAAGATCAAGGGGGTTCTAGGCAAGATCAATCAGCCTACAAAGTCTCTCTAAATATTTACTTTATAGCCCAATTTTAGAAAATGCTCACCCCCCCCCCCCCGAGTTGCTCTTATAGATTCTGGAGTTGTAAACGCTAAACCCACAAGGTTATGCTACTGAAAATACTTTTGGGACTTTAAAGCATAAGATTACTTGGCCAGGCCCTCTACAACCCTACTGAAAATAGGATGATGCAGTTAATTAAACATTTCTGAGGAATTGTTATTGATTTTCTGGCTATAATATATTCTGCCTAAGGAAAATTTATCCCGTCATGTGAAGCTAAATCTTTGGTTGTATAGTTTTAAAAACAGATTAGATAAATGAGTGGTTGAGAGTTGGACCTGCCTAGCATGGGTCAATAGGCATGCTTCAGTGCTCTTTCTTAATGGATATGCCTGATTTAATAGGCTTTCCTTACACCCAGCATCAAGACCTTTGCCATTACCCTCATCACACTATCTTAGTATAATTATTAACCCAGTAGATTAACATAGAATTACCCAATCACGTATGCCCAGGCTTACTGCAGTGTTCCTACTTTCTTATGTGAACAGTGCCAATGGATACAAGGGAACATGCCCACTTGTACCCGGGATCGAATCCCGGTTAGGTAAGGTTCGTCAGGAAACAGGACAAATGTTTCCTGACGCGGGTCTTAGTCAGATGATGACCCGCCTTTGGAGCTTTTGGTCATCTGACCGAGGCCTTCCGCTGGCTTACCGGTCCACCCCTTTAAAAATTATGGTAATTTATAACCAGTCTATCGAATCCCGGTTCTTCAGTTGACGTGGGCCACTACCAACCGAGCCATAATGTCACTTAAACATTTCACCTCTGCTTCTTACACTCTTGCAGGATGGTATAGGCTGCATAACGAAGACATTAGACTAACTAAAACTTCCTAAAATCTAAATCAGTCTATAGTTCTAAGCTTAACTTTTTATCTCCATCCCATTCAAGGTAACCTACAGAATACATTCCTCTATTTCCTGGCCAGAGATTTCATCTCTGGTCGGGAGATAAGCTAATACTTCGTACTAAACTACTTTTGATGTCAATTCCTTACAAAGTCTTATATTTTCACCACCACCTTCCCACCTAATACAATTAATATCTGCTTCAATAACCAAACTTGAGTGGACTTATAACCTGGAAATACCTTACAAGTGGGCCCTGCCCATCTCTGACGTCGTCTCCAGCTGCTGCATCTCCACATACCTGGAGTAACCCTCTCCAAGTATGCTCCAGGTATAACACTAAATGTTATGGGTCAGACCATTTACTAGTGTGGTTGTCTCCACTCCTCAGACTGGTCAATGTTGCTTTGTTGATCACTGTTGCAACAGACAGCCAGGAGCAACAATTACTACACCTGGAACAATATAACCATCAACATTACACATATATACGCAAAGAAACATTATAACCATCAACATATATACAAACATTACCATGTAATATAAACTAATAACATTACTGCCTAACTGATATAACCATTAATGTTTAACACAGTAAAACTATATTTATTTTCTTTAATATGTCTTACACATTAACCTGATGACTAACAATTTGTTTACATGTAAGCCTATATCTGGATCACAAGGCGCAAGTTACTTGGATCAAGAGACCTTTACTATGTTATTTGTCAATAATAGAAAAAAATAGCCTAGAACTACATACATCATTATGGGTTATGTAACGCCTAGTGTGAGAGTTTATTGTTTGATCAGAGGAAGGGGAGTAGCTCCAGTTCCTCGCATCAAAACCCCTCCACTGAAGTCAATTTCCCCCCAACCCCAAGACATTAGACCCCAAAGAAAATTAAGACTAAAATAATATAGTGACCAAACTGGTGGCGGGGACCAGGAGCTGCAGCTCAACTCTGCTGTTGTACTTACAAACACGCCAGTAGACAATACTTACGTTGTTTAGGTGTATTAAGAGCCTGAGGATGCGGTAAAGCCGACGGGGCGGCAGGAGGAGGAGCAACTGACCTTTAGTGTCCTTGAGGTTGGTCACTGTACTGACCTTCACCATAACACCATCACTGATAACCTGACTAACTCTGACTACCACCACTAGATGACACTACTACACCATCACTATCAGTACTACTCATGATGAGTACTCAACCGGTAGGGGTCATGCACCACCTGGGAGGATAAGTTCACTCCCAGGTGGCAGTTTATTTTTAGTTAGTTTAATATGTTTATTATGCACCCCATACCCATCCTGTGGGCGGTAGTCAAAAGATTACAGAGGTACATAATTGGTCCAGGGACTGGACTCCAAAGTTTTGATAGCTGAGCAAGTTACAGAGGTAATGAACTCACAATTTACAAAGGTAATGAACTCACAATTTACAAAGGTAATGAACTCACAATTTACAAAGGTAATGAACTCCAGGTAAGTCTGGTCACAATCATGACAAGTTACAAAGGTATTTACAGATTACAGAGGTACGTAATGGGTCCAGGGACTGGGCCCCCAAAGTTTTGATAGCTGAACTAGGTACAAAGGTAATGAGCTCACAAGTTACAAAGGTAATGAATTCTGTAGAATGGTTACTTACGTTTATACTTTGGCTACAATCATGAACAAATTATAGAGTAATGAGCAATTCACACTTCCACACCCGGTCACAACTGTAATGAGTTATTGGTGCAAATATTGATTGTTGAGTCACACACACACACACACACACACACACACACACACACACACACACACACACACACACACACACACACACACACACACACACACACACACACACACACACACACTTTAGTTTAATATCTTTATGCACCCCATACCCATCCTGTGGGCGGTAGTCAAAAGATTACAAAGGTACATAATGGGTCCAGTGACTGGACCCCAAAGTTATGATAGCTGAACTAGTTACAAAGGTAATGAACTCCAGGTAGATCTGGTCACTAATCATGGCAAGTTACAGAGGTAATGAATCAGCTTCACTCCTATACATGGTTACAGTCATGAACAAATTACAAAGTAATGAACCACTGATACGTCCACACCTGGTCACAATTGTAATGAGTTATAAATACAAATATTAAGTGGATCATACACCCACTAGCAATAGTGAGGATATATTACCAAAAACAAATGGTGGGAGCTCCATTGTTGGTGCTAGGGAGGATAGAAGTAAGACAGGGAAACATGCACCAACAGGGAATACAGTCACAGAAACCCAAGGCAAACGGAAACCAAGCCTGTGCACATACTATGCACTCGGTATCTGCTGGCATGGGAAATCTGGAAAAACAGATGGGACGTGCAACTATGACCACCCTAGGAAATGCCATGCCCATATGACAACAGGAAAATGCAAACTCCCTTCCTGTAAGCTTTTTCACCCTGAACTGTGTACCTCTTCAGTACAGGAAAGACTGTGCTATAACTTAAATTGCCAGGCATACCATCTAAAGGGGACAAAAAGATACAAAACATCCAGGCCATGGGAAAACCTGGGTAGCCACAGCCACTCAAGAGGGAGAGGTTTTTTAGTGCCAGGAAGGAAAAAAAACTGGCAGGAAATGGCAGAAATCGTACACCAAATCCAGTCATTCCTGGAGTGGAACCACAGTCGATGGCCTCCACTCCAAACCAACAGATACAGATACTAATGCCGGAAAAAAAATCCCCCCCCAGTACCAACAATACCACCAGTCCGATAACATTCTTCTTTGCAAATATACAGGGTCTAAAGCCAGCAACAAACAACAAAATACCTTTCATCCGTGGACTGCTTGCAGAGGCAAAGGCAATGTTCGCGGCTTTCACTGAGACCCACATAAAGGAACACTTGGACAACGAAATATGGATCCCAGGTTACAACCTATACAGATGTGACAGAGTGAACAGGCAAAAGGGGGGGGGGGGGTTGGCCTGTACATTGCAGAGTCACTTGTTTGCACAGAACTGCTAAATGCCTCAAATGATGTAGTGGAAGTTTTAGCAGTAAAGGTCGAGAACCAAAACCTAGTCATTGTGATAGTCTACAAGCCCCCGGATGCAACATCCCAGCAATTCCAGGAACAGCTGTTAAAAATTGACCACTGTCTGGAAAACCTTCCAGCTCCTGCACCCAACATCTTGCTCCTGGGGGATTTCAACTTAAGGCACCTAAAATGGAGGAATATAGCAAATAATATTGTTGCAGTAATAACACCAGGAGGCAGCTCTGATGAAAACTCACACTCACGCGAGCTTTTAAATCTCTGCACAAAATTCAATTTAAACCAGCAAACAATAGAGCCTACTAGACTGGAGAATACACTAGACCTCATCTTCACTAACAATGATGATCTGATAAGAAATGTCACCATATCAAAAACAATATACTCAGATCACAACATAATTGAGGTTCAGTCATGTATGCGCGGAGCCCCAGACCGACATAATGAGATTAGTCACGAGGGAGCATTCACCAAATTCAACTTCAATAACAAAAACATAAAGTGGGACCAAGTAAACCAAGTCCTAACCGATATAAGCTGGGAAGATATACTAAGCAACACAGACCCCAACTTATGCCTAGAACAGATTAACTCGGTAGCACTCGATGTATGCACAAGGCTTATTCCTCTAAGAAAAAGGAGGAGTAGATGTAAAACAGAAAGAGACAGGCGCTCCCTTTACAGGCGACGGAAAAGAATAACAGAGCGGCTAAAAGAGGTCAATATATCTGAAATGCGTAGGGAGACACTGGTCAGAGAAATAGCAAGCATCGAACTTAAGCTAAAAGAATCCTTTAGGAGTCAGGAATCGCGGGAAGAACTAAAAGCCATAAATGAAATCGAAAGAAACCCAAAGTATTTCTTCTCCTATGCCAAATCAAAATCGAGAACAACGTCCAGTATTGGGCCCCTACTTAAACAAGATGGGTCCTACACAGATGACAACAAGGAAATGAGTGAGCTACTCAAGTCCCAATATGACTCAGTTTTTAGCAAGCCGCTAACCAGACTGAGAGTCGAAGATCAAAATAAATTTTTTATGAGAGAGCCACAAAATTTGATTAACACAAGCCTATCCGATGTTATCCTGACACCAAATGACTTCGAACAGGCGATAAATGACATGCCCATGCACTCTGCCCCAGGGCCAGACTCATGGAACTCTGTGTTCATCAAGAACTGCAAGAAGCCCCTATCACGAGCCTTTTCCATCCTATGGAGAGGGAGCATGGACACGGGGGTCGTCCCACAGTTACTAAAAACAACAGACATAGCCCCACTCCACAAAGGGGGCAGTAAAGCAACAGCAAAGAACTACAGACCAATAGCACTAACATCCCATATCATAAAAATCTTTGAAAGGGTCCTAAGAAGCAAGATCACCACGCATCTAGAAACCCATCAGTTACACAACCCAGGGCAACATGGGTTTAGAACAGGTCGCTCCTGTCTGTCTCAACTATTGGACCACTACGACAAGGTCCTAAATGCACTAGAAGACAAAAAGAATGCAGATGTAATATATACAGACTTTGCAAAAGCCTTCGACAAGTGTGACCATGGCGTAATAGCGCACAAAATGCGTGCTAAAGGAATAACAGGAAAAGTCGGTCGATGGATCTATAATTTCCTCACTAACAGAACACAGAGAGTAGTCGTCAACAGAGTAAAGTCCGAGGCAGCTACGGTGAAAAGCTCTGTTCCACAAGGCACAGTACTCGCTCCCATCTTGTTCCTCATCCTTATATCCGACATAGACAAGGATGTCAGCCACAGCACCGTGTCTTCCTTTGCAGATGACACCCGAATCTGCATGACAGTGTCTTCCATTGCAGACACTGCAAAGCTCCAGGCAGACATCAACCAAATCTTTCAGTGGGCTGCAGAAAACAATATGAAGTTCAACGATGAGAAATTTCAATTACTCAGATATGGTAAACATGAGGAAATTAAATCTTCATCAGAGTACAAAACAAATTCTGGCCACAAAATAGAGCGAAACACCAACGTCAAAGACCTGGGAGTGATCATGTCGGAGGATCTCACCTTCAAGGACCATAACATTGTATCAATCGCATCTGCTAGAAAAATGACAGGATGGATAATGAGAACCTTCAAAACTAGGGAGGCCAAGCCCATGATGACACTCTTCAGGTCACTTGTTCTATCTAGGCTGGAATATTGCTGCACACTAACAGCACCTTTCAAGGCAGGTGAAATTGCCGACCTAGAAAATGTACAGAGAACTTTCACGGCGCGCATAACGGAGATAAAACACCTCAATTATTGGGAGCGCTTGAGGTTCCTAAACCTGTATTCCCTGGAACGCAGGAGGGGGAGATACATGATTATATACACCTGGAAAATCCTAGAGGGACTAGTACCGAACTTGCACACGAAAATCACCCACTACGAAAGCAAAAGACTTGGCAGTCGATGCACCATCCCCCCAATGAAAAGCAGGGGTGTCACTAGCACGTTAAGAGACCACACAATAAGTGTCAGGGGCCCGAGACTGTTCAACTGCCTCCCAGCACACATAAGGGGGATTACCAACAGACCCCTGGCAGTCTTCAAGCTGGCACTGGACAAGCACCTAAAGTCAGTTCCGGATCAGCCGGGCTGTGGCTCGTATGTTGGTTTGCGTGCAGCCAGCAGCAACAGCCTGGTTGATCAGGCTCTGATCCACCAGGAGGCCTGGTCTCAGACCGGGCCGCGGGGGCGTTGACCCCCGGAACTCTCTCCAGGTAAACTCCAGGTAAACACTAGTGCGCGCGCGCACATACACACACGAGGGCGCACGCACGGACATGTGCACACGAGCGTACAAATATATGCATACACACAAGGACGCACACCCACACACACACACCCACACACACACACACCAACACCCACACACACACACCCTCACACACACCCACACCCTCACACACACCCACACACACACACCCACACACACACACACACACACCCACACACGCACACACACACCCACACATGCACACACACCCACACACGCACACACACACACACACACACCCTCACACACACCCGCACACACACCCTCACACACACCCACACACACACACACACACACACACACACACACACACACCCTCACACACACCCACACACACACACACACACACACACACACACACACACACACACACACACACACACACACACACACACACACACACACACACACACACACATGCACACATGTGGTAATGCTTTATTTACAGCTTGCAAAGTCAGGGTATTTCTCCAGAATGGTCTGCAATATACCACTGTGGATAAAATACTTAGCCATTTCTTGAACACTTCTGAGTGAGTTGTTTCTAAATTCATTAATTTGATCACACTCCAGTACATAATGACGCAATGTGTGACAATAGTCCATCTGACAAAGTTTACATTTCGTTTGGTCTACATCTGGTGGTGGTGATTTAACCTGCCAAAGATACTTGTAACCCAGCCGGAGCCGGGCAGTAGTGACATCCAAGAGTCTACTTATCTTGTTGGATGCACCATAGACATGTGGCTCCTCCTGCATGATGGAATGATGATAGATCACATTCTTTGGATCAACAGACCCTCACCACCACCTTCAAGGAACCTCTCTCTCCAGGCAACCACTCTTACCACCACTTAGTATTAGTGGCACTATTGTACCACTAGTACTCTACATGAAGGCCAGATTATATTACCATTAGTACTCTACATGAAGGCCAGATTATACTACCATAAGTACTCTACATGAAGGGCAGATTATTTTAATTTTCAGAGAAGTGCTAAAATTGTACTGGTCTTAATAACAACAAATTGGCCTATGGGTCATACTCATTTTTCATCATATACAGTATTATGTTCATAGGGAGAGTTAATACAGTAGGAGTAGACTTATTTAGGGCTGTTTCTGCTGGCTTACGGGTCAGTGTTAAATTCATGTGGGAAATTTAATCCAGTAGGAATAAGCCTATTTAGGGATGTTCCTGGTAGCCTATGGGTCAGTATTATGAGGAGAGTTAAACCAGTAGGGATAGGTCTATTTAGGTGTGTTCCTGATAGCCTATGGGTCAGTATTATGGGGAGAATTAAGCCAGTAGGGATAAGCCTATTTAGGGGTGTTCCTGGTAGCCTATGGGTCAATATTATGAGGAGAATTAAGCCAGTAGGGATAAACCTATTTAGGGGTGTTCCTGGTAGCCTATGGGTCAGCATTATGGGGAGAATTAAGCCAGTAGGGATAAGCCTATTTAGGTGTGTTCCTGGTAGCCTATGGGTAGTATTATGGGGAGAATTAAGCCAATAGGGATAAGCCTATTTAGGGGTGTTCCTGGTAGCCTATGGGTCAGTATTATGGGGAGAATTAAGCCAGTAGGGATAAGCCTATTTAGGGGTGTTCCTGGTAGCCTATGGGTCAGTATTACATTCATAGGGGAAACTTAAGTAATAAGACAGATGCAGATAAACCAGTTTAAAGAAGCAGCTTGGGTTTCCAGACAGCGCAGTAAGACCCTCGCGAGTTTACCACTGATTTTTAATTGTAATAATAATCCATGGGTTACCATAGAAAATTTTGAACCAGAAGGAACAGGCCTAAATAAACCTATCCCTGTTGGTACTAAGGTCAATCACAAGCAGTTTCATGATAATATTATTATAATAAAGCCAAGCGCTAAACCTACTAGGGTCATACAAAGCTGCGTAATTTCTACCAGCCCCCTAAGAAAACCCATAACATGAATCAGTTCTGGTTAACATATGGAGGCACCTAGATTGCGAAACCTTTCTCTCAGGAACTTGGGGGAGGGTTCACTAGAGCCATCTATCCTACCAGGATCCCATCTGTCACTGGTAAGGGTCATACACCCCTGTGAAGCCCCCTCTAACAATTATTATAATCATGGGGAAGCGCTAAACCCGTAGGATTATACAGCGCCTGTGGGGGAGAGATGGAAGGTATTTAGGCTTAATTCAGGGAACTGAAGCACAGATCCATTTCCCTAGATCAAGAGCCCCTCACCAGCGTCAAGAACCTCCCTTGAGGGGCCCCTCTACCAAGATCCTGGCTATGTCACTATGTCAAACACAATCCAAGGAATGGGAAAACTCCAATGCCTTCGATCAAGGAACCAAATTTAACTAGTAAAAATGACCTATCAACTATTTTCATACAAATTATATTAATAATAGTTGGCAAGTGTTAAACTTTAATGGGTCATACAGGAATTCATTTATTCTCGCACTTTATCATAACAAAACTTTGATTTGAATTCACTTTGTCCACATTTTCATCCAAACTATTTTCTTTATCCCAAAGTCAATTAAAATTTATTGTTTTTTATCAGAGGGAGTGAAATAAATCCATAGGGAAAAAACAGAAATAGCAAACCAAGTATTATTTACTGTTCATAAGAAAAATACAAAAATTGTAGGCGACAGTAGACTGGCCTTCCAGGCATCTTGGAAATGTTGCTGTCACTATCAAGTGTAATATTACTGTCATAATCAAGAAGAATTTTTGTCCAAAAAATGTCAACATGGTAAATAAAGATTGCTAACTTTTTTTAGAAATAAAAATCGTTGAACCAACCAACAGAATTTCAGATCTGGTGAACACCCTTGTACATTACCCATTTCTCTCAATCACTGTACACATACATCAGGAGTCTATCAGCATCTTGTCTGGCACCATCACGGACTTCATTACCAAGCCTAACCTAATTTATACACTAACTTAACCTATCTCTTTCTCAGTACCTGTTTTGTTCCCATACTAAACATTACTATATCATCAGCAACACACCTCTTACTTTCACACAAAAACATTATCTATTATTATAGCTGTACCTTCAATATGCACAAATCTTTTCATTAATCTCTCTGGTTATAATTATATCAAATATTCATAAATATATCTTACATGTTTATATTATATGTATAGCAATCTCTTTCCCTACTAATTCTTTTTACAATCACAGCTGTGCACTTAACCCACACGTCATGCACCTCTTAGTAAAACACTAACTATGTAAGTAAGTAAGTTTATTCAGGTATACACAAATACAGTTACATAGAATTATCATACATAGCAGCATATGTGTAGAGAACCTGGGATAACCCAAAAAAGTCAGACAGAGTGACTTATTTCCATTGGGGTCCTTTTACCTTATTATAATATAAAGGTTATAATATTTTCTTATTATTCTACAATGAAGATAACATCATATTATCATACTAAAAAGACTATCTACTACACGAGGGTCATTAAGACCATATACAATACGAGGGTCATTACTAGGAATAAGGTAAAATTTACACGTATGTTAGCTAAAAAATAGAAAATCATTCCCCTCCCTTTCTGTAGCTACATTCATCAGACCTTTTGGCACTTCTTGAACTGGTTCATGCTATGACTGGCTTTGACATGTTTACCTGGAGTTTACCTGGAGAGAGTTCCGGGGGTCAACGCCCCCAAGGCCCGGTCCATGACCAGGCCTCCTGGTGGATCAGAGCCTGATCAACCAGGCTGTTGCTGCTGGCTGCACGCAAACCAACGTACGAGCCACAGCCCGGCTGGTCAGGAACCGACTTTAGGTGCTTGTCCAGTGCCAGCTTGAAGACTGCCAGGGGTCTGTTGGTAATCCCCCTTATGTATGCTGGGAGGCAGTTGAACAGTTTCGGGCCCCTGACACTTATTGTATGGTCTCTTAACGTGCTAGTGACACCCCTGCTTTTCATTGGGGGGATGTTGCATCGTCTGCCAAGTCTTTTGCTTTCGTAGTGAGTGATTTTCGTGTGCAAGTTCGGTACTAGTCCCTCTAGGATTTTCCAGGTGTATATAATCATGTATCTCTCCCTCCTGCGTTCCAGGGAATACAGGTTTAGGAACCTCAAGCGCTCCCAGTAATTGAGGTGTTTTATCTCCGTTATGCGCGCCGTACATTTTCTAGGTCAGCAATTTCACCTGCCTTGAAAGGTGCTGTTAGTGTGCAGCAATATTCCAGCCTAGATAGAACAAGTGACCTGAAGAGTGTCATCATGGGCTTGGCATCCCTAGTTTTGAAGGTTCTCATTATCCATCCTGTCATTTTTCTAGCAGATGCGATTGATACAATGTTATGGTCCTTGAAGGTGAGATCCTCCGACATGATCACTCCCAGGTCTTTGACGTTGGTGTTTCGCTCTATTTTGTGGCCAGAATTTGTTTTGTACTCTGATGAAGATTTAACTTCCTAGTGTTTACCATATCTGAGTAATTGAAATTTCTCATCGTTGAACTTCATATTGTTTTCTGCAGCCCACTGAAAGATTTGGTTGATGTCCGCCTGGAGCCTTGCAGTGTCTGCAATGGAAGACACTGTCATGCAGATTCGGGTGTCATCTGCAAAGGAAGATACGGTGCTGTGGCTGACATCCTTGTCTATGTCGGATATGAGGATGAGGAACAAGATGGGAGCGAGTACTGTGCCTTGTGGAACAGAGCTTTTCACCGTAGCTGCCTCGGACTTTACTCTGTTGACTACTACTCTCTGTGTTCTGTTAGTGAGGAAATTATAGATCCATCGACCGACTTTTCCTGTTATTCCTTTAGCACGCATTTTGTGAGCTATTACGCCATGGTCACACTTGTCGAAGGCTTTTGCAAAGTCTGTATATATTACATCTGCATTCTTTTTGTCTTCTAGTGCATTTAGGACCTTGTCGTAGTGATCCAATAGTTGAGACAGACAGGAGCGACCTGTTCTAAACCCATGTTGCCCTGGGTTGTGTAACCTTTTTTTTATATTTTATTTAAAACTCAGGTACAAAAAATATATGGGTACATAATCAATATGTAACAAGATACAGGCAGTAAAACGATAATCTGCAGTGACTACACAAATACCAAAGAAGCACTTATATAATGACATCAGAATTGGCTGCTGCACTCCAATCAAACACTACTTTTATGTACTGTGCTTCACGTGAAAAGATGGTCTTATAATAAAAACGATTGTCCTACCTAGTAATGCTTACACTCCCCCCCCCCCTTGAAAAACATACCACTTTCACCTTAGTATACTCATTGACATCTCTTATACATTTATTAGAGCATTAAGGACATCATTGACAACATGTATAAACACAATCCAGCCATCTAAAAGGCTGACTATAATACAAGGAATGTCTGAACATGATGGCACACATCCACCAAAGAAACCAATCCACACCCTAACCCTCATACCTCATGATAACAATCAATATCGTGCACGTTGGTGGGTTTAATACACTACCACTGACTCTTCACCCCTCCCCCCCACATGCCTAGTAACTGTCTGCCGTCACCACTCATAACCTCCATCAGTCATTGAATTTAAAAATACATTAAAATACAATAACATAAAGGAATATGAGAACCCCTTATCGTCTCCGCCACAGAAAAATAAAATTTTTACATTTTCTAAATACATACTGCTGATTCATCTTTGTGCTTACAAAATATCCCCCATCCCCTATGATTTTTATCTCTTTACTCCAAAGCTAAAAACCAGATTATACATTTCATCAATCAAAATTATATTACAATAAGCATAATAATATCAATACTTATCATCCGACTAATAGGTGTACATTGTTATCACCCTGAGTTCCATGAAATTTACATAAGAATTAATACATATATTGACGATCCTCACAATCCTTCCCGTCTTCTAAATACAGTGTACATATATCCAATGACATTTCGTTATGATCCAATCATATTTACTTTACACTTCCCCTTTTCCCCAGTGCAAGATAAATGCCACTTGCACTAGACGTCACAACACCTTACATTTGTTCACTTAAAACGTATAAAATAAGAACTAACATAAATAACTTATAACAATATATAGATAGTAATTATTTGACGAAGTGAAGAATACCAACTAATATGGTAACAGTACACTAGAAATTGTAACTCACTCACTAATACATATTCTCATTTTTTATGTATTATCATGTTCAACAAGATATATATATTTATTAACAATGTTCCAGAGCAATATCAGACTTACTTTGTCACGCACTAAGTTACACAATATAACTTATGGCTCCTAATAAAACATGTACCGTGCAGTACTACCTCAATCATTAACAAAACCAACCTGGCAAAAGACACTTCAGAAAGCCACCCCCTGCCATCCCCTGACCCCATGCTATCTGTATTAAAAAACACAAACTCACGTTCCCTTCCATGCTCAAGTTCGTACCTGACGTCGAAAGTCATAAAACCCCTGTCTCTTAACCAACTGTCACCAGTTCACCCCCCCTACGCCCCCCCTCATTCCTAACGACTTTACACCCATATGCTCCACTACCACACACTTTTATTCCACCTTCCATCCTCCACTAATCTTCAAAAAAGAACAAGAATGCCAGTTTAGGGAGAACCAGCCCAATCCAGCTTTAAACTACACCCAACCCTAACATTACACCTACCGTCAGATTACGATAACCCAAGGGAAAACTATTTACCCACAACCTCCCATATAGTAGCCTATTTCTGCATACTGTACGATACACACTCGCCGCAAGTGCCCGCACCCTATATTCACCCCCCACCTCCCGCATGCACCAAGACACAGAAAAAATCTGCCACTACATACATCACTGCCCTCCGAATGTCCTTGGAAACCCCTCCCACATCAAAATGCAAAGCCCTCAAAGTCGAAATGTTTCTCCCCCCTCCCGCCACTATACCCAGAACTCTCGCTAACCATGCCCTTACAAAACCCAAGTTTTCACAAAAATATATGGCATGAAAAGCCGTCTCCTCTTCTTCACAATGCAAACAAGTGCCAGCACCTACATAACCCATTCTATATAGCACTGACCTTGTAGCTAGAATTCCCATAAAGAATCTATAAACCACTTCACGAACCCTTGGCTTTAATCTGATCTTCCGATAGTCTTCCCAAATGCCCCTCCAATCATACATTGGGTATGTAGCTACTCCCTGTATCACTGTACCCTGCCAACCTGTCCTCCCAAGCCTACTTACCCTTACTTTTTTTGCTTCCCTTACTGCCAACAAATTTCGCACCATATCTTCACACTCCAGTAGTGCCTTTCCCTTCCACCATTTTCGCACATCCTTCATGACCTCTCCCACCCTTCTACCCGTCTCCCCTCCCACCCTCAAGGACCACTGCTTCACATACACTGCCTTCACTCGTGTGTCCAAAGGTATAAGACCCAGCCCACCCTGCCGCACGCCCATCATCACCACCTCCTTCCGTAGCCATGGCTTCCCATAACCCCACACATACCTCAAAACCACCCTCTCCAGTTCCTGAATATCACACGACCTCAGGGGATATATTTCTGCCACGCCCCACACTTTACTGTACACAAGTGTATTTACTACCACCACCCTCTGCTGCAATGTTACATCCCCAGCCCTCCACCCGCGCATCCTACCCATCGCTCTACTCACTACTTCCTTGGAATTTATTCTCTGTGCCTCCCCAGCGTCTGCCATATACACAACCCCACATATCTTAATTCTATCCACTACGTTCCACCCATACTGCTCCCCCAAACCCCCCCCACCCACGTGCCTACTTCTAATAACTTTGACTTTGCTCCATTGACCCTCATCCCTGTCGCCCCACCAAAAATCTCTATTATACGTCCCACATTTCCCAATCCTATTTCCCCTCCTACCAAAACTGTGGTGTCATCCACATACCCCACAATACCACATCTCCCAGGACCCACCTCTCCCTGTTCCCACACTCCTTCCTCTATAAGCCTATAAAAAGGGTCCTGCATGCATGCAAAGAGGATTTGAAACAAGGGGCAACCCTGTCGCAAACCCATCCCCATCTGCACCGGCAACCCTAACTTCCCATTAACCTGTACCCTGACCGTTGCAGGCGTATACAAAGTAGTCGCCCAGCGCACAATCTCATCACCAAAACCCTGTTTTTTTAAAATACACCACAACATATGTCTATCTACACTGTCATAAGCCTGCTTCCAATCAATCCCCAAGATCCTCCCCCATTGTCTACCCTCCACAAAATCCTTAATTCTTCCATGCCCCTCACACATACTTCAACCTGGAATCCCACACTGTCCTCTATGTAGGACTCGGTCAAGCACCTTTTTCATACGGTTACCTAAAACCTTCGCAAAAACTTTATAATCTGCACACATGAGGGAGATCGCCCTAAAAGCACCCAAGGTCTTCCCCCCTCCCTTATAGACCAAAACTACTACCCCCATGCCCTGCAATTCCCCCAACACTCCCCTTTCCTTCATACAGTTAAACAACCGGACCAGACATTCCTTCATACAATCCCAATGTGTAATATAGAAATCATTAGGAATTCCATCAATGCTCGGCACTTTTCCCCTACTCAAGCCCATTATCGCCTCCTCCACCTCCTCCTCACTGATCCTACCCTCTATTACCGCACTCTCCTCCTCCCCTAAAATACTTCGAATTCCTTCTCCCAGAATCTCTCCCTCCCTCTCTCCTCCCTCCCTCTGCTTAAAATTCTCCCTGAACCAATAATCAGCATAATTGCTCATTCCATCGGTGGTACTAAGTACCTGCCCCACCCTATATCCCCCCACCCCTTTACACACCTCTAATCCCATAATTGTGGTCATCTGTTGCCTATTCCTAAATCTCCTCAAAACACATCCTGACGGTTTGTCACCCCATAGAACCTCCTCTAAACCTTCCCTCACACGTATCGCATCAAAACGAGAATTTTGTGTATCCCTCAATCTTCCCCTTAAAACCTCTATTTCTCAATGTCTAGCCCCCCCTCCCCCTTCATAACAATCATTTAGCTGCCCCTCTAAATATTTCTGTAAACCATACCTCCACCTCGCCTCATCCCTTCCTCTATGCTGGTAATACTCCCTAATCTGCAATTTAGCGTGCTTCTCCCACCATTCCAAGACATCCTCCTCTTCGTTGCGAGCCTCCCATAGTTGCTTCCACCATTCCCTAAAAAACAACCCCTCCCCCTCTCCCTGAAGTAGCCTCACATTCATTTTCCAATAACCCCACATACCTACGAACCATCCCTTCCCATGCCATCTCTGCCAAAACGGCACGATGGTCCGAAAAACCTAAATCTATTGTCATTACACGTTCTACTGTTATATCTCGAGTTATATATATATACGATCCAACCTGGCAGCATAACCCCTCCGCATAAACGTGTGCTCTACTTTCCACCCATCGCCCCTGACTATGTCATAAACCCCTGCATCCCTCAACAAATCCCTCAATACTCCAAGCACACACCCTGCCCCTCTCGGCTCCACATCCTTATTCCTGATTACACAATTCCAATCCCCACCTATTATAGAAACCATTGGTAAACCCCGCATGTAGAAAAGCAAAACCTCCCTTACAAAAATCACCTTTACCCGTATGTTACTATCTGCCGGCATATATATCCCCAGAAAACATACTCTAATCTCACCCCATATCCCCTCCACCCTCACCACCCTCCCCTCCCCTCCCTCTTCCCACTTGAGCACGTGGAATGGGCTGGACTCCCTCACTGCCACTGCCACCCCACCCTTTAATTTCCCTGAACTACCAACATACATCCTAAAACCGTTCAGCCTCAACTCTCTGCCATACTTAAAATTGTGTTCTTGAATAAAACACACATCAATGTTAAAACGCCGCAAAACATCCTCCAACCATACTCGTTTACCGTCAGCTCTTAGGCCATTCGCGTTTATCGTTAGACACTTAAAGATTCAGAAAGGGTGGCTTTCCTCTATGTCTCTGTGTCCTTTCTGTTCCACTTTTTGCTGCTTCTGTTTTCTCCCGTGCACTCTTTCCCGCCTGGACCCCCTCCCCCCCCTGTGCACTACCCTGCCCCTTCTTAATCACTCCCGCCCACGTCTTCTTCCCTGAACGCTGAGCTGGTGTTATAACCTCCTCATCCGACGAGCCTCCAGCCCTCTTTCTAGATGTACCCTCAATTTCCATATCAGTATTTCCATTCCCCTTGTGCACCTCAGCTTCCACCTGTAGCAACTGCAACATGCCAGGCTCTGACCCTAGAGGCCCTGGAATCTGCTCAATCAAGTCCTTCTCATCCATTAGAATTCTCCTGTCTATAGATGGGTTCTCCTCCGCAGGCACGTCCAGGAAAGACTTAATCATCTCCTGTAGGGGCGTAGATAACTCCTGTGGATCACCGGTCTCTCCCACCCCCACAGGCTGCTGCTCAACTCCCGGGCCCATTTGCGGGGGAGCATCCGAAGCCACTGGTAGCGTCACACAATTCTCTTCCACGCCCTCCACTTCGTCCGCCCAATTACCTTTGCCTGCTGCACTCAAAGTCTTCTGCAGAGGTGCCGCCTGAGGCTCTGTGACCACTTGCCGTTCCCAAGGCCGCGGTGCTGCTGCTTTACCACATCCAGCCGCCATGTGGTCAAAAGCGCCGCACAGGCGACACGTCTTGCATTGTCCCACGTAGGTCACATACATCTGTGTCCTAAAATCCTCCAGGACAACATACGATGGAATAGGTCTTCTTAAAGACATCTTGACGGTGTAAGATCCAGCCGGCAATCCTTCATAGATTCCCTCCGTCCATCGAACTAAAGTTATAGCATGCACCTCACCATATCTTTGAAATGTCTCTCTGATATCCACATCGTCTGCCTCGAAAGGAACGTTGCAGATCCTCACCCAGGTGTAGTATTTTGAGGCATCCCGCAGGCGTACCTCCAGACCAGATGATACGGTGATGTTCTTCTCCTGGTACTGAGTCACCGTCCTTTCATATGCCTCCACTGTGCAGAACTTTATGAAGATTCGTGATGAGCCATTAAGTGCTATTCCGTGTAATTCTTCAGTTTCAATGCCATACGTGTCCCGTATAATCGTTGGTAATAAAACTGAGGCATTCGTAGGGTAGATTGCCCCTTTAACAAGGTCAACACACACGGTGTTGCTCCTCCTGCGGTAGCTGGCAGCCATCTTGGTGAAAACAGGAAGTTGCGCACCAGAGAAAGCAGGAGCTGTTTGCGCAGTGCGTCCACTCAGCCTGAAAGCGAAGAGGACAATGGTTGTGTAACTGATGGGTTTCTAGATGGGTGGTGATCTTGCTTCTTAGGACCCTTTGAAAGATTTTTATGATATGGGATGTTAGTGCTATCGGTCTGTAGTTCTTTGCTGTTGCTTTACTGCCCCCTTTGTGGAGTGGGGCTATGTCTGTTGTTTTTAGTAACTGTGGGACGACCCCCGTGTCCATGCTCCCTCTCCATAGGATGGAAAAGGCTCGTGATAGGGGCTTCTTGCAGTTCTTGATGAACACGGAGTTCCATGAGTCTGGCCCTGGGGCAGAGTGCATGGGCATGTCATTTATCGCCTGTTCGAAGTCATTTGGGGTCAGGATAACATCGGATAGGCTTGTGTTAACCAAATTCTGTGGCTCTCATAAAAAATTCATTTTGATCTTCGACTCTCAGTCTGGTTAGCGGCTTGCTAAAAACTGAGTCATATTGGGACTTGAGTAGTTCACTCATTTCCTTGCTGTCATCTGTGTAGGACCCATCTTGTTTAAGTAGGGGCCCAATACTGGACGTTGTTCTCGACTTTGATTTGGCATAGGAGAAGAAATACTTTGGGTTTCTTTCGATTTCATTTGTGGCTTTTAGTTCTTCCCGCGATTCCTGACTCCTATAAGATTCCTTTAGCTTAAGTTCGATGCTTGCTATTTCTCTGACCAGTGTCTTTTAGTTTAATATGTTTATTATGCACCCCATACCCATCCTGTGGGCGGTAGTCAAAAGATTACAGAGGTACATAATTGGTCCAGGGACTGGACTCCAAAGTTTTGATAGCTGAGCAAGTTACAGAGGTAATGAACTCACAATTTACAAAGGTAATGAACTCACAATTTACAAAGGTAATGAACTCACAATTTACAAAGGTAATGAACTCCAGGTAAGTCTGGTCACAATCATGACAAGTTACAAAGGTATTTACAGATTACAGAGGTACGTAATGGGTCCAGGGACTGGGCCCCCAAAGTTTTGATAGCTGAACTAGGTACAAAGGTAATGAGCTCACAAGTTACAAAGGTAATGAATTCTGTAGAATGGTTACTTACGTTTATACTTTGGCTACAATCATGAACAAATTATAGAGTAATGAGCAATTCACACTTCCACACCCGGTCACAACTGTAATGAGTTATTGGTGCAAATATTGATTGTTGAGTCACACACACACACACACACACACACACACACACACACACACACACACACACACACACACACACACACACACACACACACACACACACACACACACACACACACTTTAGTTTAATATCTTTATGCACCCCATACCCATCCTGTGGGCGGCAGTCAAAAGATTACAAAGGTACATAATGGGTCCAGTGACTGGACCCCAAAGTTATGATAGCTGAACTAGTTACAAAGGTAATGAACTCCAGGTAGATCTGGTCACTAATCATGGCAAGTTACAGAGGTAATGAATCAGCTTCACTCCTATACATGGTTACAGTCATGAACAAATTACAAAGTAATGAACCACTGATACGTCCACACCTGGTCACAATTGTAATGAGTTATAAATACAAATATTAAGTGGATCATACACCCACACTAGTGCGCGCACGCACATACACACACGAGGGCGCACGCACGGACATGTGCACACGAGCGTACAAATATATGCATACACACAAGGACGCACACCCACACACACACACCCACACACACACACACCAACACCCACACACACACACCCTCACACACACCCACACACACACCCTCACACACACCCACACACACACACCCACACCCACACACGCGCACACACACCCACACACGCACACACACACCCACACACGCACACACACACACACGCACACACACACACACACCCTCACACACACCCGCACACACACCCTCACACACACCCACACACACGCACGCACACACACACACACACACACACACACACACATCAATCAGATAACTGCTGCAGCATATGGGCGCCTGGCAAACCTGAGAACAGCATTCCGACACCTTAGTAAGGAATCATTCAAGACACTGTACACCGTGTATGTCAGGCCCATACTGGAGTATGCAGCACCTGTTTGGAACCCGCACTTGATAAAGCACGTCAAGAAACTAGAGAAAGTACAAAGGTTTGCAACAAGGTTAGTTCCAGAGCTAAGGGGAATGTCCTATGAAGAAAGATTAAGGGAAATCGGCCTGACGACACTGGAGGACAGGAGGGTCAGGGGAGACATGATAACGACATATAAAATACTGCGTGGAATAGACAAGGTGGACAAGGACAGGATGTTCCAGGGAGGGGACACAGAAACAAGAGGCCACAATTGGAAGTTGAAGACACAAATGAGTCAGAGAGATAGTAGGAAGTATTTCTTCAGTCATAGAGTTGTAAGGCAGTGGAATAGCCTAGAAAATGA
This sequence comes from Cherax quadricarinatus, assembly GCF_038502225.1. Taxonomy (NCBI): domain Eukaryota; kingdom Metazoa; phylum Arthropoda; class Malacostraca; order Decapoda; family Parastacidae; genus Cherax; species Cherax quadricarinatus. The sequence goes on along the minus strand of NC_091335.1, from coordinate 17,529,730 downwards.
CGTAGTGGAGGCAGGAACCATACACAGTTTTAAGACGAGGTTTGATAAAGCTCATGGAGCGGGGAGAGATAGGGTCTAGTAGCAACCGGTGAAGAGGCGGGGCCAGGAGCTAGGACTCGACCCCTGCAACCACAAATAGGTGAGTACAAATAGGTGAGTACACACACACACACACACACACACACACACACACACACACACACACACACACCCTCACACACACCCACACACACACACACACACACACACACACACACACACACACACACACACACACACACACACACACACACACACACACACATGCACACATGTGGTAATGCTTTATTTACAGCTAGCAAAGTCAGGGTATTTCTCCAGAATGGTCTGCAATATACCACTGTGGATAAAATACTTAGCCATTTCTTGAACACTTCTGAGTGAGTTGTTTCTAAATTCATTAATTTGATCACACTCCAGTACATAATGACGCAATGTGTGACAATAGTCCATCTGGCAAAGTTTACATTTCGTTTGGTCTACATCTGGTGGTGGTGATTTAACCTGCCAAAGATACTTGTAACCCAGCCGGAGCCGGGCAGTAGTGACATCCAAGAGTCTACTTATCTTGTTGGATGCACCATAGACATGTGGCTCCTCCTGCATGATGGAATGATGATAGATGGACTGACTTGTGTCAATCTCCCTAAGTCTTAAGTCAATAAAGTTCATTTGAAGTTCTTTTCGTATTATTGTTCTCAAACTGCTAAATGACAACCCAAGATTGTAATCTACCCCCTCTTTGAAAGCATACAGCTTACCCAATTTATCAGTTCTATCATGCATCTGAAGACCAATGTGAGATGGAATCCACAGCATGTGCACTCTGACTCCACTGTCCACAATCTTACCATATCTATGTCTGGCTTCTAACAAAAGCATGCCACAATTTATACTTAATGAGTTGAGAGCATTTATGGATGACAGAGAATCAGTTACAATTAAAGTGTCAACCTTAGATACATGGACACATTTGAGTGCAAGGAGTATGGCAAACAGTTCTGTTTGAAGGGTAGAGGCCCAGTTATTGATGCGTGCTCCAATTTCTTTATGAGAGCCATCACTCTGTGTGACAACAGCAGCACTACCAGCTGCACCAGTGGACTGGTGAACAACAGAGACATTTCCCTGCTCCATGGGATATTACCCCATTCCAAACTACCATTCCTCCATTTCCCCCCAAAACTCTTCTTAAATCACAACCAAAGCTTCGTCTTGAAGCCAAACATGATGCTTTAAGCTGTATTGATAACTTAGTCACACAGAACAATCTTTCACAAATTATTTACGTCGATGGTTCTGACCAGTGTCTCCCTACGTATTTCAGATATATTGACCTCTTTTAGCCGCTCTGTTATTCTTTTCCGTCGCCTGTAAAGGGAGCGCCTGTCTCTTTCTATTTTACATCTACTCCTCCTTTTTCTTAGAGGAATAAGCCTTGTGCATACATCAAGTGCCACCAAGTTAATCTGTTCTAGGCATAAGTTGGGGTCTGTGTTGCTTAGTATATCTTCCCAGCTTATATCGGTTAGGACTTGGTTTACTTGGTCCCACTTTATGTTTTTGTTATTGAAGTTGAATTTGGTGAATGCTCCCTCGTGACTAATCTCACTATGTCGGTCTGGGGCTCCACGCATACATGTCTGAACCTCAATTATGTTGTGATCTGAGTATATTGTTTTTGATATGGTGACATTTCTTATCAGATCATCATTGTTAGTGAAGATGAGGTCTAGTGTATTCTCCAGTCTAGTAGGCTCTATTATTTGCTGGTTTAAATTGAATTTTGTGCAGAGATTTAAAAGCTCGCGTGAGTGTGAGTTTTCATCAGAGCTGCCTCCTGGTGTTATTACTGCAACAATATTATTTGCTATATTCCTCCATTTTAGGTGCCTTAAGTTGAAATCCCCCAGGAGCAAGATGTTGGGTGCAGGAGCTGGAAGGTTTTCCAGACAGTGGTCAATTTTTAACAGCTGTTCCTGGAATTGCTGGGATGTTGCATCCGGAGGCTTGTAGACTACAACAATGACTAGGTTTTGGTTCTCGACCTTTACTGCTAAAACTTCCACTACATCATTTGAGGAATTTAGCAGTTCTGTGCAAAGAAGTGACTGCAATGTACAAGCCAAACCCCCCCTTTTGCCTGTTCACTCTGTCACATCTGTATAGGTTGTAACCTGGGATCCATATTTCGTTGTCCAAGTGATCCTTTATGTGGGTCTCAGTGAAAGACGCGAACATTGCCTTTGCCTCTGCAAGCAGTCCACGGATGAAAGGTATTTTGTTGTTTGTTGCTGGCTTTAGACCCTGTATATTTGCAAAGAAGAATGTTATCGGACTGGTGGTATTGTTGGTACTGGGGGGGGGATTTTTTTTTCCGGCATTAGTATCTGTATCTGTTGGTTTGGAGTGGAGGCCATCGACTGTGGTTCCACTCCAGGAATGACTGGATTTGGTGTACGATTTCTGCCATTTCCTGCCAGTTTTTTTTTCCTTCCTGGCACTAAAAAACCTCTCCCTCTTGAGTGGCTGTGGCTACCCAGGTTTTCCCATGGCCTGGATGTTTTGTATCTTTTTGTCCCCTTTAGATGGTATGCCTGGCAATTTAAGTTATAACACAGTCTTTCCTGTACTGAAGAGGTACACAGTTCAGGGTGAAAAAGCTTACAGGAAGGGAGTTTGCATTTTCCTGTTGTTATATGGGCATGGCATTTTCTAGGGTGGTCATAGTTGCACGTCCCATCTGTTTTTCCAGATTTCCCATGCCAGCAGATACCGAGTGCATAGTATGTGCACAGGCTTGGTTTCCGTTTGCCTTGGGTTTCTGTGACTGTATTCCCTGTTGGTGCATGTTTCCCTGTCTTACTTCTATCCTCCCTAGCACCAACAATGGAGCTCCCACCAGTTGTTTTTGGTAATATATCCTCACTATTGCTAGTGGAGTCCTCTTGTTTGCTATTTCCTGCGGTATTTCTAGTTTGCAATATTGGTTTTATCTTATCTTTGACTACACTTGTTTCCCTACTATGGCTCCTGTCCCCTATGAGGTCATTTATATGTATTCCTTCCTGCGTATAATTCCCGACTACCTGGACAAAATCTCCAGCTTCACCATTACTGTCTCCCAGGACAGCATCTCCAGCTTCCCCATTACTGTCTCCCAGGACAGCATCTCCAGCTTCACCATTACTGTCTCCCAGGACAGCACCTCCAGCTTCACCATTACTGTCTCCCAGGACAGCACCTCCAGCTTCACCATTACTGTCTCCCAGGACAGCACTATCAGCCCCCCATTTACTGACTACCAGGACATCATCTCCAGCCTTACAGTTTCTGACTACATGGCCAGTATCAAGGGCAGTACCATTCAGCCCAGACTTTTTATGTTCCCATCTGTTGTAGAAAGCTTCCAGGTTTTCTATGAAAGCAGCTTTGATGTTGACCTCTTTTAATACCCTTGTGATTTTAGTCCACAGATTTATCTCATTTGGGCATACCCAAAAACACTTCCCTGTTTTAATACTGCTTGTAGCTAGTTCTTGGATATCTGCACAAGGGGCGTGACACCAATTTCCACAAAAATGACAATTTATGCATGTGGAAGCCCGTTTGTTTGACTGACCACAGACTACACACAGCTTCGTAATGATTTGAATGGTTGATTTACTGCAATTCTACTAGCAACCTCTTGAATATTCTATTAATAACCTGCTAGGTAGTGCACAACGAAACCGTTTGAAACCATTGAGTTTTTGCATAGTGTGAGATGGACACGAGGAACATCAAAGAGTGATCTGTGCCTTGTGTTATGGTCATGTGTTCTGTTGAGGTTGGCAAGGAGATGTTTGAGGGGAGGGTTAATATCAGAGTTAAGTGTTCTATGTATGTAATAGGTGCAGTAATAAGTATGGATGTTTTGTATGGTGAGTAGGTTTAGTGTATTGAATATTGGTGGAGTGTGCTGCCTGTAGTGAGAATTTGTTATCATTCTAACTGCAGCCTTTTGTTGGGTAATTAGTGGTCTGAGATGGTTAATTGTTGTTGAGCCCCATGCACAAATTCCATAGGTGAGATAGGGGTAAATAAAAGAGTGATATAGGGCCAGGAGGGCTGACTGTGGAGCATAGTACCGTATCTTCGATAGTATGCCTACAGTCTTGGAAATTTTCTTAGAAATTTGTTGTATATGTATATGAAATTTGAGTCTATTATCAAGGTGGATTCCTAAGAATTTTCCCTCTGTTAGCTTTGTGATAGGTGATCCGTTTATCATTATGTTAAGAGGGACATCTGTAGCTCTGTTACCAAACTGAATGAAGTAGGTTTTGTCAATGTTTAGTGTAAGTTTGTTAGTCCTGATCCAGGTAGATATTTTCTGTAATTCGGTATTTACAGTATTGGCTAGCGTGACTGGGCTCGGGTGGGAGAAGACGTATGTAGTGTCATCTGCAAATAGTGTGGGTTTGAGTAATTGCGAAGCATTTGGTAGGTCATTTATGTATAGGAGAAAGAGAAGAGGGCCAAGGACACTTCCCTGTGGGACACCAACTGTAATTGGTTGTGCAGAAGAGTTTGCCCCATTTGCGTACACAAATATCGACTTGGATGACAGCCAATAAACTTACGCTTAACACTGACAAAACTTACTATATTATGTTTGGTAGCAGAGCAGGAGATGCACAAATTAACATTAAGATTGACAACACTCTAATTACCATAAATAATGGGGGAAAATTCCTAGGCTTATACCTTGACAACAACCTGAATTTCAGCACCCATATCCAGCATATAGCCAAAAAAGTATCCAAAACGGTTGGGATCCTCTCCAAGATACGATACTACGTGCCGCAAAATGCCCTTCTCACACTATACCACTCACTTATTTATCCATACCTCACCTATGCTATTTGTGCTTGGGGATCAACTGCAGCAACACACCTAAAGCCAATAATAACCCAACAAAAAGCTGCAGAAAGAATAATCACTAAATCCCATCCCTGGCAGCACACCCCCCCACTCTTCAAAGATCTAAACTTACTCCCAGTTCAGTACATCCACACTTACTACTGTGCAATCTATATCTACAGGGCCTTAAACTCTAATATCAACCTTGACCTAAAACGCTTTCTTGATAGTTGTGACAGAACCCACAGGCATAACACCAGAAACAAACATCTCTACGACATTCCCCGTGTCCGACTAAACCTTTACAAAAATTCAATGTATGTCAAAGGCCCTAAAATCTGGAATACCCTACCTGAGAACTCTAGAACTGCAGACACATTCATCACCTTCAAAACTACCATTAGAAAACATCTTATCTCCCTGATACACCCCGTCAACTAACTACACGAATACCACCTGGTGGTTCACACTTACACTCGCTCACTCATTTGACCATAAACAGAAATATTAATCTCAGTCTTAAAATAATGAATCCTGTGATACTCCAATACTGAAACTACATACTGTGCCAAAACAAAAGCATTCACATTGCTAAACTCACAAACTAGTATTTAGTCACTTAGCCATAATACCAACTTACCTCATAATTTGTAATATTTTACAATTAAGAATAAAACTAAGTATGCCCGAAATGCCTAGCCATGCTAAGCGTTCTAGTGGTACACTCTGTAATCACAGTTTTACTACATGTAAACCAAACAATAACCAAATTTCTGTAAACTCAGCATTGTAATCCTTATAGAGAATAAACTTTGAATTGAATTTGAATTGAATTGAATTGAATTGGCTTCTGTTGCTGAGGTATGACTTGAGGTAGTGCCCTCTTATACCATAGTGTGACAATTTTACGTGGAGCAAGTCATGGTCAACTGTATCAAAAGCTTTACGTAAGTCAATGAAGATCCCCAGTGGGACTTCTTTTTTTCTCTATTGCAGTGTATATATGTTCTAGCATGTGTATAATAGCATCATTAGTATTTTTATTAGGCCTGAATCCAAATTGGCAGGGGTTGAGTATGTTTTGGGAGATAAGGTAGGAGTAGATTCGTTTATGAATTAATTTTTCGAAGATTTTTGAGAGAGGGTGTAAGTTGGATATTGGCCTATAGTTATTCAACTCTGGTCTCCTCCTTTGTGGATCGGGGTGACCCTTGCTATTTTGAGTACTGTAGGGAAGGTGGAGGATTCAATGGATTTGTTAAAGAGTGTTGCAATGATTGGTGATAGCACTTGTGACACTTTTTTGTATATAAAGGGTGGTAAGGTATTTAAATCTCCTGCCTTGTTTTTTAGTGCGTTGATAATAAGGGAGACTTCGTATGGGTTAGTCGGAGCTAGGAACAGTATGTTCGGGTAGTTGCCGGTGAGGTAGTCATTTGGTGGGGTATCTGAGCTTGGGATTTTATTGGCAAGGTTTTGTCCTATAGTGGAGAAGAAATCATTGAGTCTGTTTGCTGTTTCTGTTGGTGGGAGTTGGGGTTCATCTGATTTTGCTAATTTTATTTCGCTATTTCGTGATATCTTTTTTGTTCCCAGAATTTCTGATAGGGTTTTCCAGGTCTTTTTTATATCACCTCGTAAGTTGGATAATCTGTTCTCATAATACAATTTTTTTGCCCTTCTTATCAGGCTGGTTAGGATTGACGAGTAACGTTTTGTTTGGTCTCTGGTTATGTGACCCATTCTGTACTGTTTTTCATATTGGTGTTTTGTATTTATGGATTTGAGAATGCTGGGTGTTAGCCAGGGACTGTTCAGTCTCTTAGCTGTCATCTGTTTAGTTTTTTTAGGGCAGTGCTTGTTATAGAGGTATTGGGTCTTTTTTAGAAAATTATTAAAACATTCGTCAATATCTGTATAGATTTCTAGCTCAGTGTGCCAGTCAATGTTTGCTACTGCTGTTGTGAAGTTATTAATGGCTGCCTCATTGTGAAGTCTGAAGGTGACTAGTAGTGTCTTGGGGTAGTTTACCAAGAGTTGTTATGAGGAAAGTAGGGTAGTGGTCTGTGGTATTATCTGTAATTATGCCTGATTTTAAAGGGGATATGGTGTTGGTCCAGATGTGGTCAAGTAGGGAAACACTAGTCTCTGTAACTCTTGTAGGTTTTGTTACTGTTGGTAGCAACATACAGTTACTCATTGTGTTTGTGAATTCAGTAATGTGTGGGTCCTGGTCTTGCAGGAGATTTATATTGAAGTCACCTGAGAGTAGCAAGTGATCTTTGTTCATGCGTGCATCAGTTATCATACTTCCTAGGTTTTGACTAAATTGGCTAATGTTTGACTGTGGAACTCTGTAGATGTTTATCAATGCGAGAGATTTTTGTAGGTATTTGGATTTGAATTTGGCTATTATATATTCCCCATGTTCATCTCTTGTGCAAGTATTAGTGATACATTCTAGTTGGTCTGAGTAGTATATGGCTGTGCCACCCCCTTGTTGGTCTGGCCTACAGTTGTGTATGGCTGTGTAACCAGGAATGACATAGACATCTGTAGTATCAGGCTTTAGCCAGGTTTCAGTTAGTGTAATGATGGACATATTGGCATGTAAGGAATTTAGTAATGCTATGAGGTCATCGTAATGCTTGCTTCAAGATCTGATATTGTAGTTAAAGATAGTTATGTTGTTGTTGGCACTGAGAAGTGCCTTTGATTGTTCTGCAGTGTAGTAATTACAGTAACTGTTTGATTAATTTAAGTCATTAAATAAGAGGTTGGTATCAGGATCAATGCTTGTAATCATAAGATTTGTAGTGAATCTATAGTTAGAATTAAATATAAAACAAAGTAAATAGTCTTAAGCTAAAAAATAGCACCTGAATTATTTAACAAATGTAAAATAATGAGCTAAGGTAGTTTTTTTTTTTTTTAAGCTAAAATAAAGGAGACAATATAAAAGGGACTAATACAAATAAAGTGATGATCAAATAATGGAGCTTGGGAATATGATAGTAGGTAGTACTATTACCTGGAGTTTACCTGGAGAGAGTTCCGGGGGTCAACGCCCCCGCGGCCCGGTCTGTGACCAGGCCTCCTGGTGGATCAGAGCCTGATCAACCAGGCTGTTGCTGCTGGCTGCACGCAAACCAACGTACGAGCCACAGCCCGGCTAATTCTTTAAAGTTAGAATTATAGTATAAAATTATAATATAAAAGGGACTAATATAAGGTGTGGTGAACAATAAAGTGGTAATCAAATAAATGAGCTTTGGAATATAATGGCAAAATTGTGAACTTATTCTACTTTAGCACCTGAGAATAGCACCTTGATTATTTTAACAATTGTGAATATATAAACTAGGGTAGTTATATAAAGCTAAAATAAAGGAGAAAATATATAAGGGACTAAAATTAAGTAATGGTAAACTAAGTTAAATGGACAGATGGTCACTATGAAATAATATTGGTTTAGGAGTAAGATCTGATTTGTAATATTAAATAAATTGAGCAGTTTATTGCACAATAAAAAGTAAAAAAAATGAGGTAGTTGGTACTAGCTAGCAAAAGATAGTTTTGGTACTTGCAAAAAAGTAATTGGAATATACACTAATTGCATACACAATGAAAAGTGACTAAAAAACAAGTAGTGATAAACAAAATTAAATGGACAGGTAAGAATAATGAATATTATTAATTTGGAGTAAGATTTGACTTGTAATTTAAAATTATGAGCAATTAATAGCAGTAAGAAAGAAGTATAGAGTATTGGAGGTAGTTGGCATTAGCTAGTGATGAAAAATAATAAAAATAATAATGCACAATATAATAGTAACATACACTATATGCACCACACGTATATATGTATTAAGGGCACTTATCTAATCTGTTACAGAAATGTCAGCTTTTCTAAGGAAGGTAGATTATTATTATTATTATAATCAAGGGGGAAGCGCTAAACCCGTAGGATTATACAGCGCCCAGGGGAGGGGGGATGTGGAAGGCATTCAGGCTTAATTCGGGGAACTGGAGCACAGATCCAATTCCCTAAATCAAGAGCCCCTCACCAACATCAAGGAACCTTCCATGAGGGGAAAGGAAGGTAGAGAAATCATGTTCGTTTGAGATGGTATATTGTTGTCCTGTTGATGTTTTCCTTACTAGTATTTTCCCATCTCGCGTGAAACACTGATTTATTTTGTTTTCCTGTTTAAGTTTTCTCAGCCTGAACAGAAGGTTTTGACGTTTTTTTGTTAGACACTCATTTATGTGCACTCCATTTTTCATTGTAATTGCTGATTTAATTAGGTCCTTTCTTTTATCGTATGAATGAAGTCGGATCATTATACTGTGTTTACTTAGGTGTATATACTCAATGCATAGAAAATAATAAAAAAAAATATATAACATTTAAGTGATGAGTGGATGCTGGAGCGTATGATACGCGTCCATTATTCCCCACAGAACGTCCAGAGTCAGTGTTATCTGCACCAGATTAGCACTACACTCCACACACACACACTTATTAGTTGTGTTTTCAACACCGAGTAAGTGTTCTTGTTAGATGCAGTTTTCTCGGGAGGTGTCTCCAGCCTGTAACTGTAGATGTAGTTTGGTGTAGTGCCCTGTTTATTACGTGTTACGTAAGTATATTTATAGGTACAGTTACACATAAATACAATTTACACACATCATAACAAAATGTGTAAATTACCTAGGATAAACCAAAAAAGTCAGTGACTTATTTCCATTGGAGTTGAGTGATTGTCATTACTTTTTTTGCATTCAGTGGGGAAAGTGCTAAACTCGTAGGGATCATAGAGCAACTGTACAAAGACAATCAGTTTGATGCAAGGAATGGTAGGCTGTACACAAAATATCTCGCACTTCCTGCCGTTTATCGGATTGTTACTCCTTTATCAGATAATTTTGTTTTTGGGGAAGCGCTTAACCTATTGTGGTTACACAACACCTGGAGAATGGAATATAATCACGTTTGATACAAGATAGCGGAAGGAAGTTCCAGTTAAGTTAGTTTATTCAGGTATATACAAATACAGTCACATAGATTATCATACATAGCAGCATGTGTAGAGAACCTGGGATAACAAAAAAAAGTCAGAGTGACTTATTTCCATTGGAGTCCTTGTGATAATTATTATTTATATTTAAAAGTTGTAAACAGGTAAGTATATTAACTATGTAAAAACAGTTACAATAAAAGACTAGGGCAGAGGTAAAAATTAGTTTTCATACAAGAAATCACTCTCCTCCCTTTCTGTAGCCTTATTCATGAGGTACATTTTGGTTCTCTTCTTTAACTGGCTCATGCTATGACAGACTTTGACATATGCAGGCAGTCTATTCCACTCTTGTGGCTGTATATAAAAAAATGTCTTTGAAGCCTAACCACTGACTGTAGGTGCTGCAAAGTTGTTCTCCCTTCCCTTAGTTCTGTAATTGCATTAGTTCCTGGCCTTAACAGAATTGGCAGAAAGATGTTGGGCCAGTAAAGACCCTTGCACAAATAACTCTCACATAGGAGACAAACTTAAGACATGTTTCAGTCTGACTTAGACCATTAACTATTTACACAGAAGCAAGAAGGGAAGTTAGTTAGTTAGTTTAATATGTTTATTATGCACCCCATACCCATCCTGTGGGCGGTAGTCAAAAGATTACAGAGGAACATAATTGGTCCAGGGACTGGACTCCAAAGTTTTGATAGCTGAGCAAGAAAGGTAATGAACTAGATCTGGTCATAATCATGACCAAGTTGCAAAGGTAACGAAGGGAAGGAAGCGTTTATATATATAGAGGGGGGGGGGGTCGGGAGAAGTATAATGAGAGAAGTAGTATAATAGTAACAGTAGTGGCAGTAGTAATAGTAGTGATAGTGCTACTTTAAAACCTACTTAACAGACAGCAGTACATAGTCATAAATGACATTTTTTCAACTTTACTACCAATTAAACTAGGTGTGTCCCCCAGGGTAGCATTCTGGGCCCTCTTCTCAATATCCTTACAATACACTTACCAAATTCCACATCATCAGTACCTCTTGCTGATGGCAATTCATCTTATACCATGACCTTCTGACTCTACATTATAAAGATGACTGATTTTATTGGGTTATCCTAGGTTAAATATATGTAATTTAGCTTTTATGTCTGTAATATGTGTGCCAAAGACTCATTATGATTGTGACCAGATATAAACATGTAAATAGTTCATTACCACTGTAACTTGTTCAGTTATCAAAACTTTGTGGCCCAGTCCTTAGACCCATTATTCAAAGTTTATTCTCTATAAGGATTACAATGCTGAGTTTACGGAATTTGGTTATTGTGTGGTTTACATGTAGTAAAATAATAATTACAGAGTGTACCACTAGAACACCTAGCATGGCTAGGCATTTCGGGCAGACTTAAATTAAATCTTAAGTTTAAAATATTACAAAATTATGAGGTAAGTTGGTATTATGGCTAAGTGACTAAATACTAGTTTGTGAGTTTAGCAATGTGAATGCTTTTGTTTTGGCACTATACATAGTTTCAGTATTGGAGTATCATAGGCCAACTTATGACTAGTTAAGATTCATTATTTTGAGATTGAGATTGATATTTCTGTTTATTCTGTTTAGGTGGCCCGGTGGCCTGGTGGCTAAAGCTCCTGCTTCACACACGGAGGGCCCGGGTTCGATTCCCGGCGGGTGGAAACATTTGACACGTTTCCTTACACCTGTTGTCCTGTTCACCTAGCAGCAAATAGGTACCTGGGTGTTAGTCGACTGGTGTGGGTCGCATCCTGGGGGACAAGTTTAAGGACCCCAATGGAAATAAGTTAGACAGTCCTCGATGACGCACTGACTTTCTTGGGTTATCCTGGGTGGCTAACCCTCCGGGGTTAAAAATCTGAATGAAATCTTATCTTATCTTATGGTCAAATGGGTGAGTGAGTGTAAGTGTTAACCACCAGGTGGTATTCGTGTAATTAGTTGACAGGGTGTATCAGGGAGATAAGATGTTTTCTGATGGTAGTTTTGAAGGTGATGAATGTGTCTGCAGTTTTAGAATTTTCAGGTAGGGTGTTCCAGATTTTAGGGCCTTTGACATAGTACATTGAATTTTTGTAAAGGTTTAGTCGGACACGGGGAATGTCATAGAGATGTTTGTGTCTGGTGTTGTGCCTGTGGGTTCTGTCGCAACTATCAAGAAAGCGCTTTAGGTCAAGGTTACTATTGGAATTTAAGGTCCTGTAGATGTAGATTGCACAGTAGTAAGTGTGGATGTACTGAACAGGGAGTAAGTTTAGATCTATGAAGAGTGGGGGGGGGGGTGTTGCAAGGGATGGGATTTAGTGATTATTCTTACTGCGGCTTTTTGTTGGGTTATTATTGGCTTTAGGTGTGTTGCTGCAGTTGAACCCCAAGCACAGATAGCATAGGTGAGGTATGGATATATAAGTGATTGGTATAGTGTGAGAAGGGCAGTTTGCGGCACGTAGTATTTAGGAAAAATAAAAGCACTAATGATGCAATCATAAAAATGCTAGATCTGCTTTACACAGCATTGGAAAATAAGGAATATCCACTAGGAATTTTTATTGACCCTAAGAAAAGCTTTGACACAGTAGACCACGACATCCTACTCCACAAACTTCACCATTACGGTATAAGAGGCCATGTGCTTGCTTATTTCAAATCTTACCTTACTAATAGGTATCAGTATGTTACCATTAAAGACACAGCATCAACAACACGGCCACTTGATACTGGAGTTCCGCAGGGAAGTGTCCTTGGTCCCCTGCTCTTCCTCATATACATCAATGATCTTCCAAACGTATCCCAACACCTGAAACCCATTCTCTTTGCTGACAACACAACTTATGTCATCTCTCACCCTAATCTTGCCACCCTCAACACCATTGTTAACGAGGAGCTGATCAAAATATTGACTTGGATGACAGCCAATAAACTTACGCTTAACACTGACAAAACCTACTATATTATGTTTGGTAGCAGAGCAGGAGATGCACAAATTAACATTAAGATCGACAACACTCTAATTACCAGACATAATGAGGGCAAATTCCTAGGCCTATACCTTGACAACAACCTGAATTTCAACACCCATATCCAACACATAACCAAAAAAGTATCCAAAACAGTTGGGATCCTCTCCAAGATACGATACTACGTGCCGCAAAATGCCCTTCTCACACTATACCACTCAATTATTTATCCATACCTCACCTATGCTATTTGTGCTTGGGGATCAACTGCAGCAACACACCTAAAGCCAATAATAACCCAACAAAAAGCTGCAGTAAGAAAAATCACTAAATCCCATCCCTGGCAACACCCCCCCACTCTTCATAGATCTAAACTTACTCCCTGTTCAGTACATCCACACTTACTACTGTGCAATCTACATCTACAGGACCTTAAACTCCAATATCAACCTTGACCTAAAATGCTTTCTTGATAGTTGTGACAGAACCCACAGGCATAACACCAGACACAAACATCTCTATGACATTCCTCATGTCCGACTAAACCTTTACAAAAATTCAATGTATGTCAAAGGCCCTAAAATCTGGAACACCCTACCTGAGAACTCTAGAACTGCAGACACATTCATCACCTTCAAAACTACCATTAGAAAACATCTTATCTCCCTGATAAACCCCATCAACTAACTGCACGAATACCACCTGGTGGTTCACACTTACACTCACTCACCCATTTGACCATAAACAGAAATATTAATCTCAATCTTAAAATAATGAATCCTATGATACTCCAATACTGAAACTATGTACTGTGCCAAAATGAAAGCATTCACATTGCTAAACTCACAAACTAGTATTTAGTCACTTAGCCATAATACCAACTTACCTCATAGTTTAACCCTTTGACTGTCGAAGGGCCCAATCCTGAAGTTGCTCCTGGTGTCGCAAAATATTCGAAAAAAAAAAATTATTTTTTCTTATGAAATGATAGAGAATCTTTTCCCGATTGTAAAGACACCAAAAAAACGAAATTTGATGGAAAACTGACGGAATTACGCTCTCGCGAAGTTAGCGACTTCGGCGATATTTAAAAATCGGCAATTTCGCCCACTTTGAGCCCTATTTTCGGCTAATTCCGTTATTCCAGTCAACCAAACTCATAACTATTTCTTCAGAACTCTATTTTTTCTATCGATTGAGCACAAGAAACTGCCCATTTACCGATTTCAACTACCCAATAACATGGTCAGAAATTTGCAATTTGGCCAATTTCACGAAAATTAAAAAATACGACAATTTCAAAATAAGGTCCAGAATGAACAATGCAGACATTCCTGGCTCTAAAATAAGATTTTCTTTGTTCATCAGTCATGTCTCCAGGTCCCTGTGATATTACTCTTGCTTTTTATTTTGAAATTTTATTCAAACAAAAAATAGAAGATTTACTGTTATGCAGACTACTGCAATACTGTAATAATTGTAAAAATTACATCAACCCATTCATGACTGCGTATTAGAATGGCTATTTGGACATTTATTGGACAATGACATCATTTGTTTACATTTGAACATCGGCAAAAATCAAACATTTCCTGTACTTTGTGCTCCATTTCCAGGTTCTTTTTATAGTAAAATTAATCAAAATCACCTCCATTTCTATAATATAGTTTCCATTCTATCAAATGAGACCATGAAAACGAGAATACAACCACAAATACTATACGAAAATAGACCACAAAGTCGGCATTTTAATTAAAAAAAACGGTCGGAGTTTTTTTTTCTCATTATGCACTGCGTGCTCCAGGATTTTTTTTATGTGGTGCACACTGACCACACAGACCCATTCTCTCACATGTGGGCCTACTAGCTTTCTCCTGCCTGATTTGAAGCCGCTAGAATTTATGAGTATATATACGTCAAACACGGTACCTCACAAACGTACAGTGGACCCCCGCATAACGATGGCATTACATAGCGATTTTTCCGCATAACGATTACTTTTATCGCAAAATTTTTGCCGCGCATACCGATTAAAAACCCGCTTACCGATTTTCGTCCGAGACGCGTCCAATGTGCCCTCACATGTGCCGGCCGTCCCATTGTTTACCAGCCAGCCTCCGCTGTAACATCCAAGCATACACTCGGAATATTTCGTATTATTACAGTGTTTTCGGTGCTGTTTCTGGAAAATAAGTGACCATGGGCCCCAAGAAAGCTTCTAGTGCCAACCCTGTGGTAAAAAGGGTGAGAATTAGTATGGAAATTAAGAAAGATTTTGAAGGGTTTGGGGCTAACCCTGAGAAGCCTATGCCAGTTGTGGAATCCATTGTGCCTACTTCAAAGATTAAGGAAATGTGTGCACAGTGGGTTGAACTGCAAACCTTTATAGATGAAAATCACCCTGACACAGCTGTTGCAAGCCGTGCTGGTGACTATTTCAATGACAATGTTATGGCCCATTTTAGGAAAGTCTTGAAGGAACGGGAGGTACAGAGCTCTATGGACAGATTTGTTGTGCGACAGAGGTCCAGTGACTCTCAAGCTGGTCCTAGTGGCATTAAAAGAAGAAGGGAAGTAACCCCAGAAAAGGACTTGCTACCTCAAGTCCTAATGGAAGGGGATTCCCCTTCTAAACAGTAAGAAGATAATGCTCTCCCCTCCTCCCATCCCATCAATCATCACCAGATCTTCAATAAAAGTAAGTGTCATGTAATTGTGCATGCCTTTTTCAGTTTGTGTGTATTAAAATTAACATTTCATGTGGTAAAAAAAAAATTTTTTCATACTTTTGGGCGTCTTGCACGGATTAATTTTATTTCCATTATTTCTTATGGGGAAAATTCATTCGCATAACGATTATTTCGCATAACGATGAGCCCTCTTGCACGGATTAAAATCGTTAACTGGGGGTCCACTGTATATATACGGCCGCGACAGTCAAAGGGTTAATTCTTTATTTTAAAATATTACAAATTAAGTCTGCCTGAAATGCCTAGCCATGCTAGGCGTTCTAGTGGTACACTCTTTAATCATTATTTAACTACATGTAAACCACACAACAACCAAATTCTGTAAATTCAACATTGTAATCTTTATAGAGAATAAACTTTGAATTTGAAAATTTGAATTTAGTATCGTATCTTGGAGAGGATCCCAACCGTTTTGGATACTTTTTTGGTTATGTGTTGGATATGGGTGCTGAAGTTCAGGTTGTTGTCGAGGTATAGGCCTAGGAATTTGCCCTCATTATGCCTGGCAATTAGAGTGTTGTCGATCTTAATGTTAATTTGCGCATCTCCTGCTCTGCTACCAAACATAATGTAGTAGGTTTTGTCAGTGTTAAGCGTAAGTTTATTGGCTGTCATCCAAGTCGATATTTTGATCAGCTCCTCATTAACAATGGTGTTGAGGGTGGCAAGATTAGGGTGAGAGATGACATAAGTCGTGTCGTCAGCAAAGAGAATGGGGTTCAGGTGTTGAGATACGTTTGGAAGATCATTGATGTATATGAGGAAGAGCAGGGGACCAAGGACACTTCCCTGCGGAACTCCAGTATCAAGTGGCCGTGTTGTTGATGCTGTGTCTTTTATGGTGACATACTGATACCTGTTAGTAAGGTAAGATTTGAAATATGCAAGTGCATGGCCTCTTATACCATAATGGTCAAGTTTGTGGAGTAGAATGCTGTGGTCTACTGTGTCAAAAGCTTTTCTTAGGTCAATAAAAATTCCTAGTGGATATTCCTTATTTTCCAATGCTGTGTAAAGCAGATCTAGCATTTTTATGATTGCATCGTTAGTGCTTTATTTTTCCTGAATTTTGTGCTGTTATAAATGAATATAGTCTCTTGTGCACGAGTTTCTCAAAGATTTTGGATAGCAATAGTAAGTTTGATATTGGCCTATAGTTGTTTAAATCTGTAGGGTCACCACCTTTATGTATTGGTGTAACCCTTGCCGTCTTGAGTAGTTTCGGGAAGGTGCTAGTTTCTAGTGACTTGTTAAAAAGCAATGAGATAGCATGCGAGAGGACATGGGCCGCTCTCTTGTACAATAATGGTGGGACATGAGACAGATTCCCTGAGTTATTTTTAAGTGACTTTATAATCTCGGTGACTTCCATGGGCTCAGTTGGAGCAAGATAGAAGGAATTTGGGAAATTCCCATCTAGGTAGTCCCCGGCATGGGCATTGGTGCGTGGGATTTTATTGGCGAGATTAGAACCTATGGTTGAGAAGAAGTCGTTTATCTTGTTAGCTGTGTAAGTGGGATGCAGTGGTGTTTCATTACCTGGAGTTTACCTGGAGAGAGTTTCGGGGGTCAACGCCCCCGCGGCCCGGTCTGTGACCAGGCCTCCTGGTGGATCAGCGCCTGATCAACCAGGCTGTTGCTGCTGGCTGCACGCAAACCAACGTACGAGCCACAGCCCGGCTGATCAGGAACTGACTTTAGGTGCTTGTCCAGTGCCAGCTTGAAGACTGCCAGGGGTCTGTTGGTAATCCCCCTTATGTGTGCTGGGAGGCAGTTGAACAGTCTCGGGCCCCTGACACTTATTGTATGGTCTCTTAACGTGCTAGTGACACCCCTGCTTTTCATTGGGGGGATGGTGCATCGTCTGCCAAGTCTTTTGCTTTCGTAGTGAGTGATTTTCGTGTGCAAGTTCGGTACTAGTCCCTCTAGGATTTTCCAGGTGTATATAATCATGTATCTCTCCCTCCTGCGTTCCAGGGAATACAGGTTTAGAAACCTCAAGCGCTCCCAGTAATTGAGGTGTTTTATCTCCGTTATGCGCGCCGTGAAAGTTCTCTGTACATTTTCTAGGTCGGCAATTTCACCTGCCTTGAAAGGTGCTGTTAGAGTGCAGCAATATTCCAGCCTAGATAGAACAAGTGACCTGAAGAGTGTCATCATGGGCTTGGCCTCCCTAGTTTTGAAGGTTCTCATTATCCATCCTGTCATTTTTCTAGCAGATGCGATTGATACAATGTTATGGCCCTTGAAGGTGAGATCCTCCGACATAATCACTCCCAGGTCTTTGACGTTGGTGTTTCGCTCTATTTTGTGGCCAGAATTTGTTTTGTACTCTGATGAAGATTTAATTTCCTCATGTTTACCATATCTGAGTAATTGAAATTTCTCATCGTTGAACTTCATATTGTTTTCTGCAGCCCACTGAAAGATTTGGTTGATGTCCGCCTGGAGCCTTGCAGTGTCTGCAATGGAAGACACTGTCATGCAGATTCGGGTGTCATCTGCAAAGGAAGACACGGTGCTGTGGCTGACATCCTTGTCTATGTCGGATATGAGGATGAGGAACAAGATGGGAGCTAGTACTGTGCCTTGTGGAACAGAGCTTTTCACCGTAGCTGCCTCGGACTTTACTCTGTTGACGACTACTCTCTGTGTTCTGTTAGTGAGGAAATTATAGATCCATCGACCGACTTTTCCTGTTATTCCTTTAGCGCGCATTTTGTGCGCTATTACGCCATGGTCACACTTGTCGAAGGCTTTTGCAAAGTCTGTATATATTACATCTGCATTCTTTTTGTCTTCTAGTGCATTTAGGACCTTGTCGTAGTGATCCAGTAGTTGAGACAGACAGGAGCGACCTGTTCTAAACCCATGTTGCCCTGGGTTGTGTAACTGATGGGTTTCTAGATGGGTGGTGATCTTGCTTCTTAGGACCCTTTCAAAGATTTTTATGATATGGGATGTTAGTGCTATTGGTCTGTAGTTCTTTGCTGTTGCTTTACTGCCCCCTTTGTGGAGTGGGGCTATGTCTGTTGTTTTTAGTAACTGAGGGACGACCCCCGTGTCCATGCTCCCTCTCCATAGGATGGAAAAGGCTCGTGATAGGGGCTTCTTGCAGTTCTTGATGAACACAGAGTTCCATGAGTCTGGCCCTGGGGCAGAGTGCATGGGCATGTCATTTATCGCCTTTTCGAAGTCATTTGGCGTCAGGATAACATCGGATAGGCTTGTGTTAATAAAATTTTGTGGCTCTCTCATAAAAAATTCATTTTGATCTTCGACTCTCAGTCTGGTTAGCGGCTTGCTAAAAACTGAGTCATATTGGGACTTGAGTAGCTCACTCATTTCCTTGCTGTCATCTGTGTAGGACCCATCTTGTTTAAGTAGGGGCCCAATACTGGACGTTGTTCTCGATTTTGATTTGGCATAGGAGAAGAAATACTTTGGGTTTCTTTCGATTTCATTTATGGCTTTTAGTTCTTCCCGCGATTCCTGACTCCTAAAGGATTCTTTTAGCTTAAGTTCGATGCTTGCTATTTCTCTGACCAGTGTCTCCCTGCGCATTTCAGATATATTGACCTCTTTTAGCCGCTCTGTTATTCTTTTCCGCCGTCGCCTGTAAAGGGAGCGCCTGTCTCTTTCTATTTTACATCTACTCCTCCTTTTTCTTAGAGGAATAAGCCTTGTGCATACATCGAGTGTCACCGAGTTAATCTGTTCTAGGCATAAGTTTGGGTCTGTGTTGCTTAGTATATCTTCCCAGCTTATATCGGTTAGGACTTGGTTTACTTGGTCCCACTTTATGTTTTTGTTATTGAAGTTGAATTTGGTGAATGCTCCCTCGTGACTAGTCTCATTTTGTCGGTCTGGGGCTCCACGCATACATGTCTGAACCTCAATTATGTTGTGATCTGAGTATATTGTTTTTGATATGGTGACATTTCTTATCAGATCATCATTGTTAGTGAAGATGAGGTCTAGTGTATTCTCCAGTCTAGTAGGCTCTATTATTTGCTGGTTTAAATTGAATTTTGTGCAGAGATTTAAAAGCTCGTGTGAGTGTGAGTTTTCATCAGAGCTGCCTCCTGGTGTTATTACTGCAACAATATTATTTGCTATATTCCTCCATTTTAGGTGCCTTAAGTTGAAATCCCCCAGGAGCAAGATGTTGGGTGCAGGAGCTGGAAGATTTTCCAGACAGTGGTCAATTTTTAACAGCTGTTCCTGGAATTGCTGGGATGTTGCATCCGGAGGCTTGTAGACTACCACAATGACTAGGTTTTGGTTCTCGACCTTTACTGCTAAAACTTCCACTACGTCATTTGAGGCATTAAGCAGTTCTGTGCAAACAAGTGACTCTGCAATGTACAGGCCAACCCCCCCCTTTTGCCTGTTCACTCTGTCACATCTGTATAGGTTGTAACCTGGGATCCATATTTCGTTGTCCAAGTGATCCTTTATGTGGGTCTCAGTGAAAGCCGCGAACATTGCCTTTGCCTCTGCAAGCAGTCCACGGATGAAAGGTATTTTGTTGTTTGTTGCTGGCTTTAGACCCTGTATATTTGCAAAGAAGAATGTTATCGGACTGGTGGTATTGTTGGTACTGGGGGGGGATTTTTTTTCCGGCATTAGTATCTGTATCTGTTGGTTTGGAGTGGAGGCCATCGACTGTGGTTCCACTCCAGGAATGACTGGATTTGGTGTACGATTTCTGCCATTTCCTGCCAGTTTTTTTTCCTTCCTGGCACTAAAAAACCTCTCCCTCTTGAGTGGCTGTGGCTACCCAGGTTTTCCCATGGCCTGGATGTTTTGTATCTTTTTGTCCCCTTTAGATGGTATGCCTGGCAATTTAAGTTATAGCACAGTCTTTCCTGTACTGAAGAGGTACACATTTCAGGGTGAAAAAGCTTACAGGAAGGGAGTTTGCATTTTCCTGTTTTCATATGGGCATGACATTTTCTAGGGTGGTCATAGTTGCATGTCCCATCTGTTTTTCCAGATTTCCCATGCCAGCAGATACCAAGTGCATAGTATGTGCACAGGCTTGGTTTCCGTTTGGGTTAGGGTTAGTTAGGGCAATATTCTTGTTTTTTTTCAGTTTGTGGGTCCCTAGAATCTGAGAGAGTGTTTTCCAGGTCTTTTTCATATCTCCTCTTGTGTCAGTGAATCTACTGGAGTAGTATAGTTGTTTGGCTTTCTTTATTACTTTGGTGAGGACTGATGAATAGTGTTTAAGAATAACTTTGTGTATTAAGCCCTGTCTATATTGCTTTTCATATTGGTGTTTCTTATCAATGGATTTCAGAATGGTGCTGGTTACCCATGGGCAACCAAGCCGTTTGTTTGTGATCTGTTTCATTTTTATAGGACAATGTTTGTTGTAGTCTAAGTAATTTGTTAAGAAAAATGTCTGGGAAAAATCGAACATTTCCGCTTCTTTGAGCTCAATTACAAGGTCGTTTTCATCGTGAAACTAATCAAAATCACCTCTATTTCTGTAATATGTTTCCCATTCTATCAAATGAGACCAAGAAAGTGAGAATACAACCATAAATACTATAGGAAAATACACCTCAAAGTTGGCGTTTTAATCCAAAAACATGGCCGGAGTTTTTTTCTCTCGTTATGCACTGCGTGCTGCAGGATTTTTTTTATGCAGTGCACACTGACCACACAGACCCATTCTCTCATACATGGGCCTAACAGCTTTCTCCTGATTGATTTGAAGCCACTAGGATTATTAAGTATATATACGTCCGAAACACTGGCTCGTAAGACGTATATATACGGCCGAAACAATCAAAGGGTTAAACTATTTGTAGTCTTAATGTAGGGTGTGAGGTGAGTAGTATTTATCTGTAGGAAGTCAGGCATGGGAGGTATGGTAGCCAACCAGGCTGCCCCACCCACACGTAATATACTACGACATTTAAAGTGCCTCAGAGCGATAAAATGCATATACAGTACATTCATTACTTACCTTAAAATATTTGTAGTCTTAATGTAGGAAGTCATGTGTGGGAGGTATGGTAGCCAGCCTGGCCAGGCCACCCCACCCACACTGATATTATTTATACCATGACATTTAAAGCGGCCTAGAGCGATAAAATGCATATACGGTACTACACTCATTACTTGCCTTAAAAACAAATAAGAGAGACAGGATGGGACCACCTCTACTAGTAGTCAAGAGAAGGCGGACCTCTTTGCTGAACACTTTGCTACCAAAATGCAAGTTCCTGATCCAGCAAGGGACCTTCCTTGGCTAGCTGCAAGAACTGTGTCAAAACTGTCAATGGTGACAATAAGGCAGGAGGAGGTGCATTTCCTTCTTAAATCACTTGACCAAGAAAAGGCTGTGGGCCCAGACAAGTTGAGCCCAAGATTGTTGAGAAGATGTGCAGACCAGCTAGCAGCACCTCTAACTCGCATCTTTCAGCACTGCCTAGTACAGTGTAAATGGCCCTCTCCATGGAAAGAGGCAAATGTAGTCCCTGTTCACAAAAAGAAGAGCAGAGCAGAAATCAGCAACTACAGACCAGTGTCACTCCTATCAATCACTGGTAAGATCCTTGAGACAATAATCTCAAGACAAATGACAGATTTTTTTGACTACCACTCACTACTTTGTGATAGTCAATATGGCTTCAGGAAAGGTTACTCTGCTGCTGATCTATTATTAAACCTCTCCACTAAGTGGCACCAGTCACTGGATGAATCCAAAGTCAGCTGTGTGGTAGCACTGGACATTGCTGGCACTTTCGACCGGGTGTGGCACCAGGGCCTCTTAGCAAAACTTCAAGCACTGGGAATTGCAGGCTCTACGCTATGTCTCCTCAGTGATTACCTTCATGGTAGATCTCTAAGTGTAGTCCTCAATGGAACGGAATCAGCAAGGCATCCTATTGGGGCAAGCGTTCCACAAGGAAGTGTGCTGGGTCCACTGTTATGGAATGTCTACTTCAACGACCTTCTTCATCTCATCCCAGAATCACATGCATATGCAGACGACTGTACACTGATATTCACTTATCCAAGAGAAGAAATGCCAGGTGCTCTAAGCTACATCAATCACCAGCTGAGAGCTATATCAGCTTGGGGAAATAGATGGCAAGTAACATTTGCACCTGAGAAAACGCAAATGATGATCGTCTCTAGGCACCATGATGGTAATGCTGGTGCAGTAGTAAGGATGAATGGGACGATGTTGGCACCTGGAGAAGAAGTTGATATCCTTGGGGTGAAATTTGACTCCAAACTAACCATGAAGAACCATGTTGTAAATCTTGCAAACAAGGCAGCCAGGAAGCTTACAGCACTTCGCCGTATCTCGCATCTGCTTGACAGTAGGGGTTGCAAGATCCTGTACGAGGCACAAGTACGCTCACACCTTGAGTATGCTCCACTTTCTTGGTTTGCCTGCCCCCCCCTCTCATCTGCGACTGCTTGACAGAGTAGAGAACAGAGTAAGACGTCTCATCTCTCGCCTGGACCCATCCTGGATAGATCTGTCATTTCAGCAGAGCCTTCAACATAGGAGGGATGTGGGTGGCCTTACTGTTATGTACAAGGCCAATATTGTCAAAATACCACACTTGGATCCACTTCGAGGACAGCGTGAAACAAGCTTTTATGCCACAAGACGGGCAGAAAGCAGCAACTTCACTCTGGCTGTACCCTTCTCCAGAACATCACTCCATCTGAGATCATACATACCCAGGATGACTCGAGTATGGAACACATTCGTACAGCATAATGATGTCAACGAGATAAAGTCAGTTGATCAAATGAAAATGCTGGCCCACAGATGGCTCCAACTTCATCCTGTTCCCTACTTGTATGTCTCATAACAAAAAAAAATGCTTTCAAATGAGCTGATGTAGGTAACAGCTCTTAGCTTGCCAATAAAGTTAGGAATCCTTAACCTGTAAATAGCTGTCAATAAAGCTAGGGATCCTTAACCTTGTCAAACCCTGTGTAAAAAAAAAAAAAAAAAAAAAAAAAAAATAGAGAGAGAGAGAGAGAGAGAGAGAGAGAGAGAGAGAGAGAGAGAGAGAGAGAGAGAGAGAGAGAGAGAGAGAGAGAGAATGAGAGAGAGAGAGAGAGAATGAGACAGAGAGAGAGAGAGAGAGAATGAGAGAGAGAGAGAATGAGAGAGGGAGAGAGAGAGAGTGAGAGAGAGAGTGAGAGAGAGAATGAGAATGAATGAATGAATGAATGAGAACAAGCAATTGAGAGAGGTGAGAGACACAGAGTTATGTAAACAAGCAGATGAATGCATCTGGTTTTGGTTCGTACCCACAACATCTTACATTAATGTTAATTTATTCTACTGTGGGGTGTATATATCATGTTTATATGTTACGTAGCATGTTTATTATATAATTTCGAAAAAATATAATAGATGGATTAATGAAAATGTTTATATTAACATAATATACGACATTTAATGCTCATCAGAGCGATTATTATTGCATATTATTATTATTTTATTATTATCACACTGGCCGATTCCCACCAAGGCAGGGTGGCCCAAAAAAGAAAAACTTTCACCATCATTCACTCCATCACTGTCTTGCCAGAAGGGTGCTTTACACTACAGTTTTTAAACTGCAACATTAACACCCCTCCTTCAGAGTGCAGGCACTGTACTTCCCATCTCCAGGACTCAAGTCCGGCCTGCCGGTTTCCCTGAATCCCTTCATAAATGTTACTTTGCTCACACTCCAACAGCACGTCAAGTATTAAAAACCATTTGTCTCCATTCACTCCTATCAAACATGCTCACGCATACCTGCTGGAAGTCCAAGCCCCTCGCACACAAAACCTCCTTTACCCCCTCCCTCCAACCTTTCCTAGGCCGACCCCTACCCCGCCTTCCTTCCACTACAGACTGATACACTCTTGACGTCATTCTGTTTCGCTCCATTCTCTCTACATGTCCGAACCACCTCAACAACCCTTCCTCAGCCCTGTGGACAACAGTTTTGGTAATCCCGCACCTCCTCCTAACTTCCAAACTACGAATTCTCTGCATTATATTCACACCACACATTGCCCTCAGACATGACATCTCCACTGCCTCCAGCCTTCTCCTCGATGCAACATTCATCACCCACGCTTCACACCCATATAAGAGCGTTGGTAAAACTATACTCTCATACATTCCCTTCTTTGCCTCCAAGGACAAAGTTCTTTGTCTCCACAGACTCCTAAGTGCACCACTCACTCTTTTTCCCTCATCAATTCTATGATTCACCTCATCTTTCATAGACCCATCCGCTGACACGTCCACTCCCAAATATCTGAATGCGTTCACCTCCTCCATACTCTCTCCCTCCAATCTGATATTCAATCTTTCATCACCTAATCTTTTTGTTATCCTCATAACCTTACTCTTTCCTGTATTCATCTTTAATTTTCTTCTTTTGCACACCCTACCAAATTCATCCACCAATCTCTGCAACTTCTCTTCAGAATCTCCCAAGAGCACAGTGTCATCAGCAAAGAGCAGCTGTGACAACTCCCACTTTGTGTGTGATTCTTTATCTTTTAACTCCACGCCTCTTGCCAAGACCCTCGCATTTACTTCTCTTACAACCCCATCTATAAATATATTAAACAACCACGGTGACATCACACATCCTTGTCTAAGGCCTACTTTTACTGGGAAAAAATTTCCCTCTTTCCTACATACTCTAACTTGAGCCTCACTATCCTCGTAAAAACTTTTCACTGCTTTCAGTAACCTACCTCCTACACCATACACTTGCAACATCTGCCACATTACCCCCCTATCCACCCTGTCATACGCCTTTTCCAAATCCATAAATGCCACAAAGACCTCTTTAGCCTTATCTAAATACTGTTCACTTATATGTTTCACTGTAAACACCTGGTCCACACACCCCCTACCTTTCCTAAAGCCTCCTTGTTCATCTGCTATCCTATTCCCCGTCTTACTCTTAATTCTTTCAATTATAACTCTACCATACACTTTACCAGGTATGCTCAACAGACTTATCCCCCTATAATTTTTGCACTCTCTTTTATCCCCTTTGCCTTTATACAAAGGAACTATGCATGCTCTCTGCCAATCCCTAGGTACCTTACCCTCTTCCATACATTTATTAAATAATTGCACCAACCACTCCAAAACTATATCCCCACCTGCTTTTAACATTTCTATCTTTATCCCATCAATCCCGGCTGCCTTACCCCCTTTCATTTTACCTACTGCCTCACGAACTTCCCCCACACTCACAACTGGCTCTTCCTCACTCCTACAAGATGTTATTCCTCCTTGCCTTATACACGAAATCACAGCTTCCCTATCTTCATCAACATTTAACAATTCCTCAAAATATTCCCTCCATCTTCCCAATACCTCTAACTCTCCATTTAATAACTCTCCTCTCCTATTTTTAACTGACAAATCCATTTGTTCTCTAGGCTTTCTTAACTTGTTAATCTCACTCCAAAACTTTTTCTTATTTTCAACAAAATTTGTTGATAACATCTCACCCACTCTCATTTGCTCTCTTTTTACATTGCTTCACCACTCTCTTAACCTCTTTCTTTTTCTCCATATACTCTTCCCTCCTTGCATCACTTCTACTTCATAAAAACTTCTCATATGCTAACTTTTTCTCCCTTACTACTCTCTTTACATCATCATTCCACCAATCGCTCCTCTTCCCTCCTGCACCCACTTTCCTGTAACCACAAACTTCTGCTGAACACTCTAACACTACATTTTTAAACTTACCCCATACCTCTTCGACCCCATTTCCTATGCTCTCATTAGCCCATCTATCCTATTATTATCATTATTAATATGGCATCCTCAAGACTAATACGACACTCTTAGTGATTTTAATGTATACCTGCACGCTAGCACAGTGCATAAGTTTATTTAGGTACAAGTACACATAAGTATAATTGTCAAGAGTATATATAAATATGAAATAACTAAAACGCTTGAAATTTTGGAAAGTTTCCAGACATAAGGAAGAGATGCAGTGCTCACGGAGCTCACAGAGAATGTAAACAAACCGGGTGGGGCGCAGTGACCATATTGAAAAGTCAGGTGGGGGGAGCCGTATAGTGAGTTTTGGTTATAATTTGAAATGTCCGTATTAGTAGAATGCCACAAGGCGAAATGCCGTACAACAGGACCCTACTGTACCTGAATCAACTTAATAAATTTTAGGCAACATATCACAGGTGTGTCCTTAGTTAAATTCAGAATCCTACCTAAATATTAATGCCATATATACTTTCTACTGCTTACTCCATATTTTCAAAGCTCTAAACTCTTATGTTGACCCAAGACATGTCTGGAAAACTGTAACAGAACACATAGGCATCACACTTGAAGCAGTGAAAAGTTCTATTCCACAAGGCACAGTACTCGCTCCCATCCTGTTCCTCATCCTTATATCTGACATAGACAGGGATGTAAGCCATAGCATCGTGTCTTCCTTTGCAGATGACACCTGAATTTGCATGACAGTGTCCTCCATTGAAGACACTGCAAGACTCTAGGCGGACATCAACCAAATCTTTAAATGGGCCGCAGAAAACATGAAGGTCATGATGAGAAATTTTAATTACTCCGATATGGAAAACGTGAGGAAATTAAAACTGTATTGGAGTATAAAACAAATTCCAACTACACAATAGAGTGAAAAACTAGTGTAAAAGACTTGGGAATGATAATGTCAGAGGATCTCGCCTTCAAGGACCATAACATGGTATCAATTGCATCTGCTAAAAAAATGACAGGATGGATAATGAGAACCTTCAAAACCAGAGATGCCAAGTCTATGATGAGACTCTTCAGGTCGCTTTTTCTGTCTAGACTGGAATATTGCTGTACACTAACAGCACCTTTCAAGGCAGGTGAAATTGCTGACCTAGAAAATGTACAGAGAACCTTCACGGCACACATAACAGTGATAAAACATCTCACTTACTGAGAATGCTTAAAGTTCCTTAACCTGTACTCCCTAGAATGCAGTCGAGAGAGATAAATGATTATACACCCTCTCCTCACTTAACCCTTAAACGGTCCAAACGTATATATACGTTCACTCGCGCAGCGCCCTGAATATTTTGAAAAAAAAAAAAAATTATATAGAAAAAAAGAGCACTTTTTTTTTAAGTGTTTTAGCATTAGAAAAAAATTTAGGGTCAGTACTTACCGAGGTATGAGGCTGCGAAGTTGGCACTTGGCGATCACCTGACGGCAACATGGAGCACTTCTGCTTGCAGAAATTCAACATATTTACCGTTTTCTTCCATTTTTTTTTTAATTTTCTTGGTTTTCATGATATGATAATTATGCTTCATAGTAAGTCATTTGATATCAATGCCAATTTTTGTTTATACGCCAATATTACATACAAAATTTTTATCATATTGTCATAAACACACATGTACACACTGACACGTGATTTTGCACACCTGGCTGAATCACACATTATTATCTACAACTATATACAAGTATTTACATGTCCCACTTATGTTTCTAGAACTCCACAATTGTATGATACTCCATGAAGCATGGATTCATACAGAGTGCCACCCCACACTGGTGACACATGAATCGTGTGTCCTTCCGCTGTTGGGGTCGTTTTTTGGTGGTAGCACACACAGTACACTTTTTCTGGGCATTCTTCTTCTTTTGGGTAGGTGGTATTGGTACCAGATAGTGACAGTTAGGAGTGATTCGGTCTGGCACTTCCCCCACTGGCTGTGGTTGGGGGACAGGTTGTGGTGTGACAGGTTGCTGTTGAGGGGAAGGTACAGGTGTGGTACCATACTTTCTTGCTATCTGTTTGACAAGATTCAGAGAGAAATCTGCAAAACGTTGTCGTTTTCCAGTCTTTACTTCGTACATATTGAATGCATTGAGCACTGCAATGTCTACAAGGTGAAAAAACAGTTTTATATACCACTTGCGACTCCTACGCACACAGTCAACAAACCCTATCATCATGTCACACTTGTCAACTAGTTGCATGTTGTTTGTATAGTCCACGACAGCAAGTGGCTTCACAATAGGTTCGTTGTTGAACTTGCTCAGTCTGTCTGTTTGTACCATCTCGTTTCTGTGGATGGTTGATAGCAATGTCACGTCTCGTTTGTCATGCCACGTCAGTGCCATGATGTCATTAGCATGAAACGCTTGCACTTCACTTTCAACACTGCCTCCAGTGAACCTTGGCATATGTTTCCTATTCCTTCTCACTGTTCCACATATATCAGTATTGTTCACACGTAGGAAATCAGCAAGCATAGGGCTTGTATACCAGTTGTCTATGTACAATGTATGGCCCTTGCCAAGGTATGGTTCCATCATCCTGCGAACAACATCACTGGAAATGCCCAACATCCTTCTGCCATCATCGGGTGTGTTTTTCCCTGTGTATACAATTACATCCAACACAAGAAGACCACTCTCACAGTCACACATAACAAAAAGTTTTATACCAAAGCGATTATGTTTGCTCGGTATATATTGCTTGAATGACAGGCGTCCCTTGAACAGAATCAAGGACTCATCAACAACAATGTTCTTGAAGGGATAAAAGTATACACTGAATTTCTGCTTCAAATACATAAACACTTCCCGGATTTTGTATAGAAGGTCATTTCTGTCTGGCGTATTTCTGTCTGCGAAGTGCAACATTCATAGCAACAGAGTGAATCTGTTGCAGGGAAGGAGGTCACGGAAAACTGGAGTACTGATGAAGTGGTCTGTAGACCACTAATTACGTATATTGTTCTTATAGATATGTGGCATAAGCATGACAGTGGCAACGAATAAATACATTTCAGCCACTGTTGTGTCTTTCCACCTGTGCAGCCGTGATGATTCTCCAACCTCTGTTGTGTTATTCATGACATATTGGTAATAAATGTTTGTCTGAGTCACTATCAAGTTCATTATAGGCTCGTCAAAGTACAACTGGAAATAGTCTAACTCTGTAGACTCATTCGTTATGGGACATTCTGGCTGGATACCACTTCCACTAGCATCAAAATCACAAGGCTGTGGCATGAATATACTTTGTGTCCAGTTCCATTCACGATCACATCGTGCAGGGTGGACCTGTGGCATGGGACGAGGGGAGGCAGGAGGAGGAGGGAGAGGAGTGGAGGCAGCACATGGTTGAGGGGGTGCCGGGCGGTCCTTTGTCTGTCCACCCACTGCGCCATGTGGTCCAGGCACCATGCCACCCACCACTACTTCCTCCATCCCCACATACTCCCCTTTGTGATCACTTTCACTATCAGTGGCCGGGGTTTTGGATCGTGACCTGCCACGACTTTTGGGGATTGCATATGGCACACTGCCTGAACGTAGATAACGATGCCTAAAAGTACGTTTCACTGGTGAATAATGAACGTCACTATCACTAGACGAATCCTCAATTGGCATAAAATCAATCTCATCATCACTTACATCACTTTCACTATCACTACTAAAACACCGGGAAAATGATAGTTTCCTCTTGCAAAGTTGCCTATGGGTAACACTTGCCACTCCAGAGGTGCTTGGCCCAGGGTCTTCTGTGGCCACACTGGCCACCCCAGAAGTGCTTGGCCTAGGGTCTGATGTGTCCACACTGGCTACCCCAGAGGTGCTTGGCCCTAGGACAGGTGTCGCTACCCCAGAGGTGATGGGCTGGGGGTCATCTGGGTTATCGTTGATATTTTCACTAATTCCTTGAATATTACTGGCCCCATTGGTGTCAGATCCACTAAACTCATGATCTCTATTACTTTCCTCGAATAGTAGAGTGTTAATACGACGAGGTGTGAGTGAATCATGAGGATGTGCCATGATGTTGACCCAGGATGGAGCTGAATGTAACTGGTCCTACCATGTGGTACCCAGGCATCCCAGATTTTTTGTATACTGCGCACACTGAGTGCGCACACCCATTCTCTCATATCTAGGCGACTCAGGCCTATCGCGCTAATTTTGAACGAATGAAAAATAAAACGTACATGTATATACGTATACGTTTGGGGCGCTACGCGCGTGAACGTATATATACGTTTGGACCGTTTAAGGGTTAATGACAGAGTTCCATTCCTAAGACCACGAAGTTAAATGAATTCGTCGCTAAGTGAGTAGCATATTATAATGGTAGTGGGTTTGTGTCAACCATCTTTGATATTGTTTTAATGTCACCTTTGCACCATTTATAACATTTCTGGTGTAGTTACGTTCCTGAAAATGCCATGTTAGGCAAAACTGTGTTAAAGAAATTGAAGAACTTATGGGAAAAATAGTTACATTCCTGGGAGCCCCCATGAAGTCAAACAACTTTTTTTTAGACCAACAGATCTTCCAAAACTAAAAGTGAATATGTAATTGTAGTTCATTGTTGTGATGTATTATGTTGTTTTTACTGCATAAGATTACAAATTCAACAGAATTAATAGTATTTCTTACCTTAACCCCTTGACTGTCGAAACCCCAAATCCTGAAGTGTCTTCTGGTGTAGAAAAATTTTTGGAAAAAAAAAAAAAAATCCTGTGAAATGATAGCCCTTTCAGGGTTTCTGATGTACTAGTACGTCTTACGCACCAGGGTTATTGACTACTAGTATGCGTAAATTTTAGCGCCTTCAAATATAGCATGAGAAAGCTGGTAGGACTAACGTCCCACATCTTAAAATCTTTGAAAGCATCTAAGAAGCAAGATCACCAACCACTTGGATACCCAACAGTTGTACAACCCAGGGCAGCATGGGTTTAGAACACGTCCCTCCTGCCTCTCACAACTACTGGACCATTATGACATGGTAGGCCTACATATGAAAGAATGGATCTTTGTGGTCAGTGTGCACAGTATAAAAAAATCCTGCAGCACAGTGCGGAATGAGAAAAAAAAACTTTGATCATGTTTTTGGTTTAAAACAGCGACTTTGCACTGTACAGTGGACCCCCGCATACCGATGGCATCACATAGCGATTAATCCGCATACCGCTTGCTTTAATCGCAAAAATTTTGCCTCGCATACCGCTTAAAAACCCGCTCACCGATTTTCGTCCGAGACGCGTCCAATGTGCGGCCTGAGCCACGCTCACATGTTCCGCCGGTGGCATTGTTTACCAGCCAGCCTCCGCGGTAACATCCAAGCATACAATCGGAATATTTCGTATTATTACAGTGTTTTCGGTGCTTTTTCTGGAAAATAAGTGACCATGGGCCCCAAGAAAGCTTCTAGTGCCAACCCTACAGAAATAAGGGTGAGAATTACAATAGAGATGAAGAAAAAGATCATTGATAAGTATGAAAGTGGAGTGCGTGTCTCCGAGCTGGCCAGGTTGTAGTATAATAAACCCCAATCAACCATCGCTACTATTGGTGGTACAGCTGCTGCTGCTGCTGCTGCTGCTGCTGCACTGTCAGCTGCTGCTGCACTGTCAGCTGCTGCTGCTGCACTGTCAGCTGCTGCTGCTGCTGTAGCATCGTCTGCTGCTGCTGTAACATCGTCTGTTGCTGCTGTAGCGTCGTCTGTTGCTGCTGTACCACCGTCAGCTGCTGCTGCTGCTGTAGCATCGTCTGCTGCTGCTGTAGCATCGTCTGTTGCTGCTGTACCACCGTCAGCTGCTGCTGCTGCTGTAGCATCGTCTGCTGCTGCTGTAGCATCGTCTGCTGCTGCTGTAGCATCGTCTGCTGCTGCTGTAGCATCGTCTGTTGCTGCTGTACCACCGTCAGCTGCTGCTGCTGCTGTAGCACTGTTGTTGGTGTGGCTTATTGAGAATACCAAGAAACAATTAACCCCAGAGGATTTGCCACCCAGGATAACCCAAAAAAGTCAGTGTCATCGAAGACTGTCTAACTTATTTCCATTGGGGTCCTTAATCTTGTCTCCCAGGATGCAACCCACACAAGTCGACTAACACCCAGGTGAACAGGGAAAAATACCTGGAACTAGTGCTCATATTGGTGAATTTAAAGCCAGCAAAGGTTGGTTTGAGGATTTAAGAATCGTAGTGGCATACACAGTGTGATAAGGCCTGTTCTGGAAGAAAATGCCAAACAGGACCTACAGTACTCAGGAGGAAAAGGCACTCCCAGGACACAGTGTCTCATCAGTCATTGCTGCATCTTCAATAAAGGTAAGTGTCATTTATTCTTCATTTAGTAGACTAGTACATGCACAATATATACTGTGCATGTACTACTCTACTATTGTGCATGTATCCTTCTCTTTGTGTGTGGGAAAATGTATATTTCATGTGGTAAAAATTTTTTTTTCATACTTTTGGGTGTCTTGCATGGATTAATTTGATTTCCATTATTTCTT
The DNA here is from genome assembly GCF_038502225.1 of Cherax quadricarinatus. Lineage (NCBI taxonomy): Eukaryota > Metazoa > Arthropoda > Malacostraca > Decapoda > Parastacidae > Cherax > Cherax quadricarinatus. The sequence continues at coordinate 17,496,687 of NC_091335.1, read as the reverse complement.
ATGGGGAAAATTCATTCACATACCGATTATTTCGCATAACAATTACCCCTCTTGCACGGATTAAAATCGTTATGCGGGGGTCCACTGTATTTTCGTATGGCATTTATGGTTGTATTCTAGTTTTTCTGGTCTCATTTTATAGAACGGAAGACATATTGCAGAAACTGAGATGATTTTGATTGGTTTCACAAGGAAAAGTACCTTGAAATTGAGCTCAAAGTAGCAGAAATGTTCGATTTTTGCAAAAGGTCAAAAGTAAACAAATCATGCCACGCGTCCAATACACATCAACTGGTGAGTCTAATATTCTTTCACAAGTGTTTACCTGGAGTTTACCTGGAGTGTGCTGATATTATTTATACCATTTTTACACTAATGCAGTAGTCTGCATAGCAGTAAATCTTCTATTTTTGTGAGAATAAAAATTCAAAGCGGAAAGCAAAAGAAATGTAAGAGGGGCCTAAGGACGTGACTAATGAACAGAAGAAATGTTATTTTAGTTCCAGGAATGTCTGTCTTGTTTATTCTGGACCCTATTTGGAAATTGGCATCTTTTGAAATTTGTGCATAATTGGCAAAATTCCCAATTTCTGACCACTTTATTGGATAGTCGAAATCAGTAAATGGGTGGTTTCATGTACTCAATCGATAGAAAAAATGGAGTTCTAGTGAAATAGTTATGATTTTTGTCGACTAGTACACTGGAATAGGCTGCAAATAGGGCTCAAAGTGGGTGAAATCGCCGATGTGTAAACAACGTTGAGACTGCTAACTTCACGACAGCATAATTCCATAAGTTTTTCATCAAATTTCAAACTTTTGGTGTCATCGTGATTGGGAAAAGATTCTCAATCTTTTCATAAGAAAAATTTTTTTCTGAAAATTTTTTGACCCTGAGAGCAAATTTAGGAGAGGGCCTCTCGACCCTGAAAGGGGTAGAGAATCTTTTCCCAATGGTAATGACACCAAAAGAATGAAATTTGATGGAAAACTTACGTTCTCGCGAAGTTAGCGACCTTGGCGATATTTATGAATCTGCGATTTTGCCAACTTTGAGCCCTATTTTCGGCTAATTCCATTGTTCCAGCTGACGAAACTCATACCTATTTCTTTAGAACTCCATTTGTTCTATCGATTGAGTACAAGAAACTCCCCATTTACCAATTTCAACTACCCAATAACGTGGTCAGAAATTTGCAATATTGCCAATTTCACACAAATTAACCCGTAAACGGTCCAAACGTATACATGTATATACATTTTTTCAACATTTGAAAGTATGTAAAAAAAGTAGATCTTCTTTTTGCTTTTTTACATTTGAAAATGTGTAAAAAAACTTTGATCTACTTTTTTTTTTGTTATATTTGAAAATATGTAAAAAAAACGTAGATCTACTTTTGTAGCACTACACTGTGAACGTAGATCTGCTTGGACTGTTTATGGGTTAAAAAATATGCCAATTTCAAAATAGGTCCTGGCTCTAAAATAACTTTTTCTTTGTTCATCAGTTATGTCTCCAGGCCCCTCTGATATTACTCTTGCTTTCTATTTTGAATTTTTATTCAAACAAAAAATAGAAGATTTACTGTTATGCAGACTACTGTAATATTGTAATAATTGTACAAATAATGTCAACCCATTCATGACTGCATATTAGAATGGTTAGTTGGACATTTATTGGACAATGACATCATTTGTTTACTTTTGAACATTGGCAAAAATCAAACATTTCCCCTACTTGGAGCTCCATTTCAAGGTTCTTTTCATAGTAAAACCAGTCAAAATCACCTCTATTTCTATAATATGTTTTCCATTCTATCAAATGAGACCAGGAAAACGAGAATACAACCATAAATACTATACGAAAATAGACCACAAAGTTGGCATTTTAATTAAAAAACAGGTTTTTTTTTTTTCCTCTCATTATGCACTGCGTGCTGCAGGATTTTTTTTATATGGTGCACACTGACCACACAGACCCATTCTATTACATGTGGGCCTACCAGCTTTCTCCTGCTTGATTTGAAGCCGCTAGAATTTATGAGTATGTATATGTCAGACACGGTGGCTCGTAAGACATATATATATATGACCAAAACAGTCAAAGGGTTAAGCAAAGCTCACCATCACTGACAGTTTGAAGCAGATAAGAAGTGGCATTCTTAGTTCTTGCTTGGAGTCCACAATTCAAGTTTATTAAGTACAGTAGACTGTTGGTTAAGACAGTAGTTAGGTTCCTGAAAATGCAGTGTTAGACGAATCCATGTTAACCCTTTCACTGTTGACACCTGTGATCCTAAACTCAATCTCAGTGTCGAAAAATATTCGAAAAAAAAAAATTCTTATTAAAATCTTCAGAATATTTTTCTGAGTGTTTAAAAAAAAAAATTGCGATCAGTACTTACTGAGATATAGAGGTATGAAGTTGACAGAAAGTTAACCACTTATGGAAACATCGGCGACTGCCGCTAATTCAGTAATATTATTTTTACTTTTATTCTATTTTTTCCTTTCTTTTTAATATTTTTTCAAGTAACTTTTGTGGCTTGTGAGACCAATATAATGTGTAATGTATATATATCCACTTTTTGTATGCAACACAATAATTGCACAAATATTATTATCATTACAGTGTTTACAAAACCTGTTTACACAAACCAACAATAAAAGAAAAGTTGTTTATTACTATTGTTCTATAATATATATACACATATATAGTCACTGGACACGTTCCTAGAACTGCTACAGCTTGTGTAAGGTTGTTGTTGTGTGTGGGTGGCCTTTGTTGTGGATGTGCTGAGAGCAGCATGGCTGATGTCACAATGGTGCATTACACAACCACCACCACCCATTACCCACACTGTCTTCCCCAACAAGCATGCTGTCTTCCCCATCACCCACATGGAAATAAGTCACTTTGTCTGATTTTTTTAGGTTAGCCTAGATTGATTGTTGTCTGGGTTTTCAGCACTATTTCTGCTATCCTGGGCATTGCTTTTGGTCACAAACTTCTCAAAACCATGAAATTCATCTTCACTGACACTTCCATCTGTGTTAGAACTATCATTTGGGAAGAGTCTCAGATTCACCGGGGAGTCAAATATTTCTTACCGCTAGGCATGCTCAACAAGGACTACTGAAATAGTGTTCTCACAATGCACCACTGGCTCCCTGGTTTTTTTTATACTGCGCACACTGATCACGCAGACCCATTCTCTCACATGTAGGCCTACCAGCTTTCTCCCGCTAGATTTTAAGCCGCTAGAATTTTGGCATAGTACTACAGCACCAACACTGGCTTGTAAGCCGTAGTACTACGGCACCAGCAGTGAAAGGGTTAAAGGAACTGAAAAACTTATAGGAAAAATAAGGTTACGTTCCTGGGACCCAAAAAAAAAGCCTTTTTTTTTTTTCTTCTTTTTAAGGTCTCCATCTTACAAAAAAATAAAAATAATAATGCAGTTGTTGTTCATTATTGTTACAGTGTATGTTTTTTCTGTTGCTTAAGGCTAAAAATGTAACAGAGATAATATTTCTTACCTTAAATTGTGGTTGCTGGTGTTTCTCAATGATTGTAAAGGAGGGAGTGAAGAGGCATGCTGAAGCCCATCTGGGCTGAGGTGGATGGTAGTCCAGTCAAGTGAGTCAGTAGGTCAGTCAATCAAGTCAGTACAATCATTCAGTTCAGTAGGTCATTCATTCAAGTCAGTCAGTAAAGTTATTCAGTTAAATCAGTCAAGTTGGTCAGTCAAGTCAGTAAATCAGTCCAGTGATTCAGTGAATCAGACCAGTCATTCAGTAAATCAGTTCAGTCAAGTCAGTAAGTCAGTCAGTCAAGTTGGCCAGGGAGTAAATAAGGTCAGTCATTCAGTAAATCAGTCAAGTCATTCAGAAAATCAGTAAATCAGGTCACTCAGTAAGTCATTCATCCAGCTTGCGGCACTGAAATTGTTTCCCTGCCGAGAAGCAGAACCGTTTAAATTGAATTTTACGAAGTGTAAAACAAAAATATGCTGCAGTTTGACAATAGTTTAATTAGGTTCAATTCTGTCCATAAGATGTGTCAGCCATTAAAGATTGAAGCTGTTCAGAAAAGGCCTACTCAGATTGTTTCATGAAAAAATATCACACCATTTTCAAAGTAAAATATGCAAAGTGGCACTTATATACTCCAATAACACTTACAATCTTTGTTTTTTAACCCTTTGACTGTCGAAGGGCCCAATCCTGAAGTGTCTCCTGGTGTTGCAAAATATTCGGAAAAAAAAAAATATTATTTTTTCTTATGAAAATGTTAAGATTATTTTTCTGATTGTTTTAGTCCCCCCAAAAAAATTTTTCCCGTCAGTACTTACCGAGATATAGAGTCCTGAAGTTTGCTGAAATTGATCTGCGAGCGGCAACAGCGGCGACTGCCGCTCACCCGGTAAACTTTGATTTACTTGTATTCGATGGTTTCTTGTTTTTTTCACTATTTTATTTTTTCACATAACTTTTGTGGCCTGTGAGACCAAATTATTGTGCAATGTTCAAATATACACTCGTTGAATGTAACACAATTATAGCAAAAACGCTCGTATCATTATAATGTTGCTAAAACTTGTTTACACAAACAAACAATGTAAACAAATGTTTATTACGATTGTACATATGTACAATCACTGGACACTTTTCTAGAAGTGCTGCAGCTTGTAGAATTCTTTGAAACATGGGTATAAGCACAATGGTGTCTTACACTCCTCACACAAAACGAGTGTCTCTGCGTTTTTGTGGGCGTTTTGTGGTATGTCCACAGACAAAACACCTCTTCTGAGCATTTTTCTTGGCAGTAGTAGCAGGCAGTGGTATGGGGAAGCGATCACCAGGCCTCAGACGAGAGGACATGTGTTGATAATTTCGTGGGCGCTGGTATATTGCAGGTGTTGTTTCTTGGTACTTGAATATTATTTGTCTGATGACTGACAAACAAAATTCACCATATTTGGGTTTCTCCTTGGTCTTCAACTTATACATATTATAAGCATTCAGCATGGAAATGTCAAGAAGATGGAAAAACAGTTTTATGTACCACTTATAACTCTTGCGAACACAGTCAGCAAACCCACTCTGCATGTCACATTTGTCCACTAAGCACATATTGAGGTTGTAATCCATCACAGCTGCAGGTTTTACAATGGGTTCATTGGTCTCTCTATTCTGCTTGCCAGTGTCTACCATTTCGTGTTGGTGAACTGATGTTAGCAGTGTGACATCACGTTTGTCATGCCACCGAATTGCCATGATGTCATTGGCAGCAAACACCTGCACTTCACCTCTATGACTGCCAGCATCGAACCTAGGCATATGTTTATGATTTCTACGCACTGTGCCACACACATCTGTCATGTTCACTCACAAGAAATCACTGAGTATAGGGCTTGTGTACTAGTTGTCAGTATATAAAATATGCCCCTTACCAAGATATGTTTAGTTTAATATGTTTATTATGCACCCCACCCCCATCCTGTGGGCGGTAGTCAAAAGATTACAGAGGTATGTAATTGGTCCAGGGACTGGACTCCAAAGTTTTGATAGCTGAGCAAGTTACAGAGGTAATGAACTCACAATTTACAAAGGTAATGAACTCACAATTTACAAAGGTAATGAACTCCAGGTAGGTCTGGTCACAATCATGACAAGTTACAAAGGCATTTACAGATTACAGAGGTATGTAATGAGTCCAGGGACTGGGCCCCCAAAGTTTTGATAGCTGAACTAGGTACAAAGGTAATGAGCTCACAAGTTACAAAGGTAATGAATTCTGTAGAATGGTTACTTACGTTTATACATGCTACAATCATGAATAAATTATAGAGTAATGAGCAATTCACACTTCCACACCCGGTCACAACTGTAATGAGTTATTTATTATCATCACACTGGCCGATTCCCACCAAGGCAGGGTGGCCCGAAAAAGAAAAACTTTCACCATCATTCACTCTATCAATATCTTGCCAGAAGGGTGCTTTACACTACAGTTTTTAAACTGCAACATTAACACCCCTCCTTCAGAGTGCAGGCACTGTACTTCCCATCTCCAGGACTCAAGTCCGGCCTGCCGGTTTCCCTGAACCCCTTCATGAGTTATTGGTGCAAATATTGATTGTTGAGTCACACACACACACACACACACACACACACACACACACACACACACACACACACACACACACACACACACACACACACACACACACACACACACACACACACACACTCACACACACACACACACACACACACTCACACTCACACACACACACACACACACACACTCACTCACTCACTCACTCGCTTTAGTTTAATATCTTTATTATGCACCCCATACCCATCCTGTGGGCGGTAGTCAAAAGATTACAAAGGTACATAATGGGTCCAGTGACTGGACCCCAAAGTTATGATAGCTGAACTAGTTACAAAGGTAATGAACTCCAGGTAGATCTGGTCACAATCATGGCAAGTTACAGAGGTAATGAATCAGCTTCACTCCTATACATGGTTACAGTCATGAGCAAATTACAAAGTAATGAACCACTGATACGTCCACACCTGGTCACAATTGTAATGAGTTATAAATACAAATATTAAGTGGATCATACACCCACACTAGCGCGCGCGCGCACACATACACACACGAGGGCGCACGCACGGACATGTGCACACGAGCGTACAAATATATGCATACACACAAGGACGCACACCCACACACACACACCCACACACACACACCCACACACACACACACCCACACACACACACACCCACACACACACACACACCCACACACCCACACACACACACACACCCACACACACACACACCCACACACACACACACATACATGGTGGGTGCAGACGTGGGTACACAAGGCTCCGAGAACCTTCGTGTTTTTGAGGGGTGCAACAACCCCTAGCAGTAATCAGTGGTAGTGACAAAGTCAGTGAACAAACCTACGAGTGATAACTATAGTTATTAGTTGAAAAAATTCGAGGGGAAACCTAAATTCAGTATTTTCTTTTAAAAGTGCCAAACCGTTGTGGATCTACTAGGCACTGTTGCCACACAGATACAAACATAAAAATATCAAAGTGAGTGTGGAAACGGGTGATCAAGAATTACCAGCGTTTGGTTAACCCTTTCAGGGTCCAAGGCCCAAATCTGGAGTCACGCACCAGTGTCCAAGAATTTTCAAAAAAAAAATTTGTTATTTTTTCTTATGAAATTGTAGAGAATCTTTTTGTGAAGGTAATAAAACAAAAAGTACGAAATTTGGTGGAAAATTGACGAAATTATGCTCTCGCGAATTTTGATGTCTCAGCGATATTTACGAATCGGCGATTTTGCCGACTTTGACTCCCATTTTAGGCCAATTACATTATTCCAATCAACCAAATTCTTAGCTATTTCGCTAGTATTACTTCTATTCTATCGATTGAGCACAAGAAATCGCCAATTCAACTGTTTCAACTACAAAATAAAGTGATCGGAAATTGTTAATTTGGCCAATTTAACACAAAGTTCAAAATATTCCAATTTCAAAATAGGGTCCAGAATGAAGAATGTAGGCATTCCTGGCACTAAACTAACATTTCCTCTGTTCATTAGTTATGTTTTGAGGCTTTACAAATAAATTCCATTTTGATTTTTTATTCACATAATGAATTTTTATTCACACCAAAAAATAGAAGATTTACTGTTATGCAATATTGTAATAATTGTATAAATATCATCACCATATTTGTGAATGTATATTAGACCCACCAGCTGACGTGTATTAGATGTGTGAGGTCGTTTGTTTACTCTTGAATATCGGCAAAAATTTAACATTTCTGCTACTTTGAGCTCAGTTTCAAGCCATTTCCAGTGCTAAAACCAATCAGAATCATCTCTATTTCTGTAATATGTCTTCCATTCTATCAAATGAGACCAAGAAATCGCAAATACAACTATAAAAAACATACGAAAAAACACTGCAAAGTTGCTGTTTTAATCGAAAAATCATGATTTCATTTTTTTTCTCTCATTATACACAGTGTGCTGCAGGATCTGTTTTATGTGGTGCACACATACCACATAGATGTATTCTCTCATATCTAGGCCCAAATGTACCACTCACAGTTTATCAGAGTGAGCTGAGCTCATGGCGTAGATCTACGGTTTGGACCCTGAACATAAAGCCGTAGATCTACGGGACGGACCCTGAAAGGGTTAACAAGCGAAATGTGGGGCACCGTAATGTGAGAGTGAAAAAGTTAATAGGCAAAAGGAGAAAGAAAAAATAAAATATACAACAAGGGAAGGTGGCAGTAGGTCTACTGAAGCAGTGACGTCACACCAGTTTGTATGCCATTATACATATAAAGTGTAACACCGAATGTGAAGTGTATTCTGTAATAAGTGAAAAGTGAAATCACTTGAGGAACGCGGGATGCATGAGCATATATGATTATAAACATCACGGGTGAAGGAGTTACAAAATAGTGAGAGAAGGCCTATGTACGACCACTACGTCATCAGCTTCTGGCAACTTGTCATCACACCGCTGTCAGCGCAAGTATTCCACCTATTGAGGTTGCATATTGCAAGATTGAATCTGGTCCTGCATTACTGTTAGATACTGGTCACTCACTCCTGCAAGCCATTACCAGAATTAGAGTAGAAATAGCATAGAGGACAGTGCAAGGTGTAAAGCGGTAGTGAGGGATAACGTCAGACACTTAAGCTGAGACAAGCTAAATTTTACAACCTAGCTACTTTCTGAATTTTAGAAGTAGAATCGATAAGTGTTACAAGTATTGGTAAGCTTTGAATTACTGGTATCTACCGGTATTCATTAGCAGTATGAATACTTAGAAGTGGGGGCACACACACACACACACACACACACACACACACACACACACACACACACACACACACACACACACACACACACACACACACACACACACACACACACGCACGCACACGCACACGCACACGCACATACACACATACACTCTGGGGGGACAGACCAGATGGGGACACCAACAAGGAATACACCAACAAGTGTTGGACGACATACATACAGATGAGGAGGAGGTGAAGAAACTGCTAAGGGACATCGATACCTCAAAGGCAATGGGACCGGACAACATCTCTCCATGGGTCCTTAGAGAGGGAGCAGATATGTTGTGCGTACCACTTACCACAATCTTCAACACATCCCTGGAAACTGGGCAACTACCTGAGGTATGGAAGACAGCAAATGTAGTTCCCATTTTCAAAAAAGGAGACAGAAAAGAGGCACTAAACTATAGACCTGTGTCATTGACGTGTATAGTATGCAAAATTATGGAGAAGATTATCAGGAGGAGAGTGGTGGAGCACCTGGAACGGAACAGGAGTATAAATGCCAACCAGCACGGATTCACGGAAGGCAAATCCTGTGTCACAAACCTTCTGGAGTTTTATGATAAAATAACAGAAGTAAGACAAGAGAGAGAGGGGTGGGTTGATTGCATCTTCTTGGACTGCAAGAAGGCCTTTGACACAGTTCCTCACAAGAGATTAGTGCAGAAGCTAGAGCATCAGGCGCATATAACAGGAAGGGCACTGCAATGGATCAGAGAATACCTGACAGGGAGGCAACAACGAGTCATGGTACGTAATGATGTATCACAGTGGGCACCTGTGACGAGCGGGGTCCCACAGGGGTCGGTCCTAGGACCAGTGCTATTTTTGGTATATGTGAACGACATGACGGAAGGGTTAGACTCAGAAGTGTCCCTGTTTGCAGATGATGTGAAGTTAATGAGGAGAATTAAATCTGATGAGGACCAGGCAGGACTTCAAAGAGACCTGGACAGACTGGACACCTGGTCCAGCAAATGGCTTCTCGAATTTAATCCTGCCAAATGCAAAGTCATGAAGATAGGGGAAGGGCACAGAAGACCACAGACAGAGTATAGGCTAGGTGGCCAAAGACTGCAAACCTCACTCAAGGAGAAAGATCTTGGGGTGAGTATAACACCGAGCATGTCTCCGGAAGCACACATCAATCAGATAACTGCTGCAGCATATGGGCGCCTGGCAAACCTGAGAACAGCATTCCGACACCTTAGTAAGGAATCATTCAAGACACTGTACACCGTGTATGTCAGGCCCATACTGGAGTATGCAGCACCTGTTTGGAACCCGCACTTGATAAAGCACGTCAAGAAACTAGAGAAAGTACAAAGGTTTGCAACAAGGTTAGTTCCAGAGCTAAGGGGAATGTCCTATGAAGAAAGATTAAGGGAAATCGGCCTGACGACACTGGAGGACAGGAGGGTCAGGGGAGACATGATAACGACATATAAAATACTGCGTGGAATAGACAAGGTGGACAAGGACAGGATGTTCCAGGGAGGGGACACAGAAACAAGAGGCCACAATTGGAAGTTGAAGACACAAATGAGTCAGAGAGATAGTAGGAAGTATTTCTTCAGTCATAGAGTTGTAAGGCAGTGGAATAGCCTAGAAAATGACGTAGTGGAGGCAGGAACCATACACAGTTTTAAGACGAGGTTTGATAAAGCTCATGGAGCGGGGAGAGAGAGGGTCTAGTAGCAACCGGTGAAGACGCGGGGCCAGGAGCTAGGACTCGACCCCTGCAACCACAAATAGGTGAGTACAAATAGGTGAGTACACATACACACACATACACACACACACACAAGAAGAGCTCACTCGAGCGGAGCAAAGTTACTGGTAATGGGCGATTTCAACCACAGGGAGATCGACTGGGAAAACCTGGAGCCACATGGGGGTCCCGAAACATGGAGAGCCAAGATGATGGATGTGGTACTTGAAAACCTCATGCATCAACATGTCAGGGACACAACCAGAGAGAGAGGGGAGGATGAGCCAGCAAGACTGGATCTTGTGTTCACCCTGAGCAGTTCAGACATTGAGGACATCACTTACGAGAGGCCCCTTGGAGCTAGCGATCATGTGGTTCTGAGTTTTGACTATATAGTAGAGTTACAAGTGGAGAAGGTAACAGGAACTGAAGGGGACAGGCCAAACTATAAAAGGGGGGACTACACAGGTATGAGAAACTTCCTGCAGGAGGTTCAGTGGGACAGAGAAATGGTAGGAAAATCAGTAAACGAGATGATAGAATATGTGGCAACAAAGTGCAAGGAGGCAGAGGAAAGTTTTGTTCCCAAGGGAAACAGAAATAATAGGAAGACCAAAACGAGTCCTTGGTTTACCCGAAGGTGTAGGGAGGCAAAAACTAAGTGCAACAGAGAATGGAAAAGGTACAGGAGGCATAGGACCCAGGAAAACAAGGAGATTAGTAGAAGAGCCAGAAACGAGTATGCGCAGATAAGGAGGGAGGCCCAGCGACAGTATGAAAACGACATAGCATCGAAAGTCAAATCTGACCCGAAACTGCTGTATAGCCACATTAGGAGGAAGACAACAGTCAAGGACCAGGTGATAAGGCTGAGGAAAGAAGGTGGAGAACTCAGAAGAAACGATCAAGAGGTATGTGAGGAGCTCAACACGAGATTTAAGGAAGTATTTACAGTAGACACAGGAAGGACTCTGGGGGGACAGACCAGATGGGGACACCAGCAAGGAATACACCAACAAGTGTTGGACGACATACATACAGATGAGGAGGAGGTGAAGAAACTGCTAAGGGACATCGATACCTCAAAGGCAATGGGACCGGACAACATCTCTCCGTGGGTCCTTAGAGAGGGAGCAGATATGTTGTGCGTACCACTTACCACAATCTTCAACACATCCCTGGAAACTGGGCAACTACCTGAGGTATGGAAGACGGCAAATGTAGTTCCCATTTTCAAAAAAGGAGACAGAAAAGAGGCACTAAACTATAGACCTGTGTCATTGATGTGTATAGTATGCAAAATTATGGAGAAGATTATCAGGAGGAGAGTGGTGGAGCACCTGGAACGGAACAGGAGTATAAATGCCAACCAGCACGGATTCACGGAAGGCAAATCCTGTGTCACAAACCTTCTGGAGTTTTATGATAAAATAACAGAAGTAAGACAAGAGAGAGAGGGGTGGGTTGATTGCATCTTCTTGGACTGCAAGAAGGCCTTTGACACAGTTCCTCACAAGAGATTAGTGCAGAAGGCACTACAGTGGATCAGGGAATACTTGTCAGGAAGACAGCAGCGAGTCATGGTACGTGGCGAGGTGTCAGAGTGGGCACCTGTGACCAGCGGGGTCCCGCAGGGGTCAGTCCTAGGACCAGTGCTGTTTCTGGTATTTTTGAACGACATGACGGAAGGAATAGACTCTGAGGTGTCCCTGTTTGCAGATAACGTGAAGTTGATGAGAAGAATTCACTCGATCGAAGACCAGGCAGAACTACAAAGGGATCTGGACAGGCTGCAGACCTGGTCCAGCAATTGGCTCCTGGAGTTCAATCCCACCAAGTGCAAAGTCATGAAGATTGGGGAAGGGCAAAGAAGGCCGCAGACGGAGTACAGTCTAGGGGGTCAGAGACTACAAACCTCACTCAAGGAAAAAGATCTTGGGGTGAGTATAACACCAGGCACATCTCCTGAAGCGCACATCAACCAAATAACTGCTGCAGCATATGGGCGCCTAGCAAACCTCAGAACAGCATTCCGACATCTTAATAAGGAATCATTCAGGACCCTGTACACCGTGTATGTTAGGCCCATATTGGAGTATGCGGCACCAGTTTGGAACCCACACCTAGCCAAGCACGTGAAGAAACTAGAGGAAGTGCAAAGGTTTGCAACAAGACTAGTCCCAGAGCTAAGAGGTATGTCCTACGAGGAGAGGTTAAGGGAAATCAACCTGACGACACTGGAGGACAGGAGAGATAGGGGGGACATGATAACGACATACAAAATACTGAGAGGAATTGACAAGGTGGACAAAGACAGGATGTTCCAGAGATTGGACACAGTAACAAGGGGACACAGTTGGAAGCTGAAGACACAGATGAATCACAGGGATGTTAGGAAGTATTTCTTCAGCCACAGAGTAGTCAGTAAGTGGAATAGTTTGGGAAGCGATGTAGTGGAGGCAGGATCCATACATAGCTTTAAGCAGAGGTATGATAAAGCTCACGGCTCAGGGAGAGTGACCTAGTAGCGATCAGTGAAGAGGCGGGGCCAGGAGCTCGGACTCGACCCCCGCAACCTCAACTAGGTGAGTACACACACACACACACCCACACACACACACACCAACACCCACACACACACACCAACACCCACACACACACACCAACACCCACACACACACCCTCACACACACCCACACCCACACACACACCCTCACACACACCCTCACACACACCCTCACACACACCCTCACACACACCCTCACACACCCTCACACACACCCACACACACCCACACACACACCCACACACACACACACACACACACACACCCACACACACACACACACATGCACACACACACCCACACATGCACACACACACACACCCACACATGCACACACACCCACATGCACACACACACACCCACACACACACACCCACACGCACACACCCACACGCGCGCACACACACACACACACACACACACACACACACACACACACACACACACACACACACACACACACACACACACACACACACACACACACACACACATGCACACATGTGGTAATGCTTTATTTACAGCTAGCAAAGTCAGGGTATTTCTCCAGAATGGTCTGCAATATACCACTGTGGATAAAATACTTTGCCATTTCTTGAACATTTCTGAGTGAGTTGTTTCTAAATTCATTAATTTGATCACACTCCAGTACATAATGACGCAATGTGTGACAGTAGTCCATCTGGCAAAGTTTACATTTCGTTTGGTCTACATCTGGTGGTGGTGATTTAACCTGCCATAGATACTTGTAACCCAGCCGGAGCCGGGCAGTAGTGACATCCAAGAGTCTGCTTATCTTGTTGGATGCACCATAGACATGTGGCTCCTCCTGCATGATGGAATGATGATAGATGAACTGACTTGTGTCAATCTCCCTAAGTCTTAGGCCAATAAAGTTCATTTGAAGTTCTTTTCGTATTATTGTTCTCAAACTGCTAACTGACAACCCAAGATTGTAATCTACCCCCTCTTTGAAAGCATACAGCTTAGCCAATTTATCAGTTCTATCATGCATCTGAAGACCAATGTGAGATGGAATCCACAGCATGTGCACTCTGACTCCACTGTCCACAATCTTACCATATCTATGTCTGGCTTCTGACACAAGCATGCCACAATTTATTCTTAATGAGTTGAGAGCATTTATGGATGACAGAGAATCAGTTACAGTTAAAGAGTCAACCTTTGATACATGGACACCACATTTGAGTGCAAGGAGTATGGCAAACAGTTCTGTTTGAAGGGTAGAGGCCCAGTTATTGATGCGTGCTCCAATTTCTTTATGAGAGCCATCACTCTGTGTGACAACAGCAGCACTACCAGCTGCACCAGTGGACTGGTGAACAGAACCATCGACGTAAATAATTTGTGAAAGAGTGTTCTGTGTGACTAAGTTATCAATACAGCTTAAGGCATCATGTTTGGCTTCAAGACAAAGCTTTGGTTGTGATTTAAGAAGAGTTTTGGGGGGAAATGGAGGAATGGTAGTTTGGAATGGGGTAATATCCCATGGAGCAGGGAAATGTCTCTGTTGTCTAACTTGATATAGATCATGTAGCTGGGTTCATGTGGAGGTCGGTTCCAGTTTTTTCGATCCATCTGGAAGGATGTTCACCAGTGCTGAGGAAAGTTTGGAGGGCTTCTGTGCAGGGGTTTGAATGGGCTAGCCTAAGCATATTGACCCCAATAAGGATATTTCTTTCAGTAACACGATCTCTAATGCTTGGAATATTAAGTTCTTTCCGCATATTTAAAATTTTGGCAGTACGAGGGCATCCTAGGATGATCCTCATTGCTTCGTTTTGCAGTTTTTCCAGCCCTCCAAGCTTCCAGTCAGACACGAGTGCAAGTAGTGGCGCCGCATAATCAACCAATGATCTAATATAAGCAAGATACATCATTTTCACAATTTTAACATTAGCACCATACCTGGGATGAAAACCTGTCACAACTCTAAGTGCTCTCAGCCTTTCTTTGTATTGGCGACAAAGTCTCGTTACAACAGGTCCAAGTAGTGGAACCTCAAAGCCTAGATACCTGTATCTGCTTACATATTCTAGAAGAGACCCATCATGCAACTGGATCTGACGAACTGTGCCTCTCTGCCGAGGAGGACGCCTGTTGAGTATCTTTGTTTTATCCCATGAGATTATTAACCCCAGGTCCTGACACGAGGCTAGTACATGATTAAGAATGTTTTGGGTGTTGGAGAATCTGGTAGTGTGAATCATTATGTCATCAGCAAAACTAACCATATAATGATGGGGCTGGCTAGGCATGGCATTAAGTAAGGCATTAATCAAAATGTTGAAAAGGGTGGGACTAAGTACACCTCATTCTGAGAGAGTGTTTTCCAGGTCTTTTTTATATCTCCTCTTGTGTCAGTGAATCTACTGGAGTAGTATAGTTGTTTGGCTTTCTTTATTACTTTGGTGAGGACTGATGAATAGTGTTTAAGAATATCTTTGTGTATTAAGCCCTGTCTATATTGCTTTTCATATTGGTGTTTCTTATCAATGGATTTCAGAATGGTGCTGGTTAGCCATGGGCAACCAAGCCGTTTGTTTGTGATCTGTTTCGTTTTTATAGGACAATGTTTGTTGTATAGTCTAAGTAATTTGTTAAGAAAAATGTCTGTCCAGTCATTAATACCATTGGCCTTGGAGAATTCTGTAGGCCAGTCAACAGTCTCTAGGTCAGCTGTGAACTTCCTTATTGAGGCCTCATCATGGAGTCTAAATGAAACTTTGTTGTATTCAAGTGGTGGTTTACTAATGTTTGTCAAGAGGAAGGTAGGGTAGTGGTCTGTAGTGCTATCTGTGATTATCCCTGATTTAAGGGGGGCTAGTATATTGGTCCATATGTGGTCTATTATGGTTGCACTTGTTTCAGTGAGCCTGGTTGGTTTAGTTATTGTTGGTATGAGAAGTGTGTTGTTCATATTGTTGATGAAATCAGTTACAGGCTGATCATCTAGTAGGCCAAGGTTGATGTTGAAGTCTCCAGCTAAGAGAAGGTGGTGCTTATTCATTTGTCTGTTTGTTATTAGTGCCTTTAGTTTCTCACTGAAATTTGGGATGTTTGTGTGGGGTATCCGGTAAATGGCACCGATTGTTATAGGCGTCTTAAGGTTTTTTACAGTAAAATTAGCATGGTATGTATTGCTTTCCCTAACAATAATGTCCATCAGGGGTTCATCGAAGAACAACTGAAAGCATTCCAGTTCAGTGGGATTGTTCCCAAGTGTACATGATGGCCGTATTCCACTTTGTCCTCCATCAAAGTCATGGGGATTGGAAACAAACTCGTCATCTTGCTACCAATCCCTGATGCGGTCAGCTGGTGCGTTCTGGATATTGTAATGTGGTTGTGGTTGTGCAGGTTGTGGTTGTGGGAGTGTGGGGTCGGGTGAGACTGGTTGTAGTTGTGTCAGAGTCAGCGGGTAATAATGTGGCCCACTGCTGGTGTCACATGACTCATGCCACCATCACTATCACCACCACCGCCTGCTGCCTCACTCACATCATTTATACCCATCGTAACAATATCGTCATCTTCACTATCAGGACGTGGTGTAGGGCCACGGGATGTGCTCCGAGATGTACTCCTTCCTCTTGGAAAAGCATATGGCACACTACCAGACCGCATGCGACGTCGTATATACTGCCGCTTCACTGGGGAATATTCACCCTCACTGTCGCAACTAGAACTGCTTTCAATAACCTTGAAATCACTGTCACTATCACTTGCACTGCTCACATCTGAGTCTTGTACACGGGCAAATAGTTTCCTCTTTCATCCTGGTACAGGTGAACATGAACGAGCCGGCCCAACACCAGAGGTGGAAGGTTGTGGGTTATCTGAGTTTTCATCACTAATTATGTTATCCTGGGTAATTTTCTCGGTCACACCCGCTTCAAAACCAGGGAATTCACTTTCACTGACACTATCATCACTGTTTGAGCTATCACTTGGGAACAAAAGACCTCCAATCCGCCGAGGAGTGAGGAACTTCTTACCGCGAGGCATGGTGAAAATGGACTACCAAGATGGCATTCCCACAATGCGCCGCTGAGTCCCAGATTTTTTTCACAGGGTGCACACCGACCACTGAGACCCATTCTCTCTCGTTTAGGCCTACCAGCCCTCTCCTGCTTGATTTGAAGCCACTAGAATTTATGCGTATAGATACGTCAAACACGGTATCTCCCATGACGTATATATACGACCGCGACAGTCAAAGGGTTAAGTAGGATAAATCAGTGTTAAAAGTTTGAGCTGATCAGGAGAGAGTTTCTCAAGTTAGCAGCACTGATTTTTAAAAATTTGACTAGCAGACACCTGCATATGTTAATGCTGTAGTTACTTAAAGCTTTCCTGTGTTAGATTACACCTATATTAAAAATTTAAACCTAATTAGCTCAGGCACTGGCAAGTTATAAACAAAAACCTTGGAAGAAAAATACAGATATTGAAAAGGGATGTGTTAACTACTTAATCCAGTTACCCTGTGAGGGACATGCCAGTAAATATGTTCATTTAGGTACAAGTACATACGTATAAGTAAAATTATCATACATAGCAACATATGTGTAAATTACCTAGGATAACCCCCCCCTTAAAAAAAAAAAAGTCGAAGTGACTTATTTCCATTGGAGTCCTTATAGTATCTTATTGTCAACTGTAAACTTTTTTAATGAGGAATGCAGTGCTGTATGACCCTGGTGGGTTTAGTGCTTCTTTTTTATTGTAATAATAATTGCATGAGGAACCTCAAACTGAGTATACAGTACCTCTAATTGTTCATTTAATCAGATTGTAATAAAAATTTTTATAATGAAGTATTTTCATCACATTTACAGGTCTTCAAAGAAAATGAGCGGTAGAGGAAGAAAGAACAGTGGTAGAAGAGGACTGGTAAGAATTTATCTTAATTTCTTAATACAGTTAACACTTGCACATATTCCATTTTTATAGGAAAATAAGGGTCACAAAAAAATTTCAAATCACTTTACTTATCTTTTTTCTTAACTTTGATATTGACAAAACTTCTTTTATATATACAGTTCAAATTGGGATTTGTGCATTACATTTTTATGTGTCTTTGTTTATGTAAGGTATAAATTTTTAATAAAATTTTCTTAACGTGAGTTTCCTGAAGTAAACCTACCTACATCATGCACTGAGAAGCAGTTTGCTTCTCTAAGTAATTATTTTCTTGTAGATAAAGAGCAAGAATATGTTTTTGTAGTTGTTGTACTATTAACCCAGAGCTAAAACTGAAAGGATTCATATTTGATCATTTCTGAGTGCAGCCACTACTTCCTGCCCCCAAGACTTGAGTAAGACTGAGTTGTTCTGAATCTTTCATAAATGTTACTTTCTTCGCACTCCAACAGCACATCTGCTTTGAAAAGGACTTGTCTCCATTTGTGTCAAACAAGCTTCAGGATGCTCAAGCTCCTACCACTCAAAACCTCCTTTACATCCTTTTCACGAATCACAAAATCATGATAACACGATTGCAAACAAACATTGGTACAGGTGAGGATCGAACTCATGGCAGGTGAGTCATAAAACTCCAGGCCACTGCATAAGCCACTGGGCCAGCTGGCTACAATAAGATTCATCTACAGTAAGATTCCTCGAACTCATGGCAAGTGAGTCATAAAACTCCAGACCAGTGTGTAAGGCACTGGGGCCAGCTGGCTACAAAAAGATTCGTCTTATTGTAGCCAGCTGGCCCAGTGCCTTATGCACTGGCCTGGAGTTTTATGACTCACTTGCCATGAGTTTGAGTCCCACTCATTCTGTGGTTAATCCTTGTCACATCTTGGAAGGATGAAGGAGGTTACAGTATATTGTTTGTTTTTTGTAAACTTAATTGTAAAGCTGTCCAGTAATAATAAGTTAATTTTGAGGCTGCCCATAATGCCCTATTGGAGTCAGTGGAGACGTGTCTTTTAGGGTTTGACATGTTATTAAATTATGAGCAAGGTAACACACTATTTATGAAGGGATGAAGGAAAACCAGTCAGCTGGATTTGAGTCCTGGAGGTGGGAAGTACTGTGTCTATTCTGAAGGCCTGAAGGATGGGTGTGGATGTTGCAGTTTAGAGGGTCATTTGAAATGTTATGTCTACATGCTTCTGGCACAATGGCTATTAACCCTTTCAGGGTCCATCCTGTAGATCTACGGCTTTACGTTCAGGGTCCAAACCATAGATCTACGTCATGAGCTCAGCTCACTCTGATAAACTGTGAGTGGTACATTTGGGCCTAGATATGAAAGAATACATCTATGTGGTATGTGTGCACCACATAAAACAAATCCTGCAGCACACTGTGTATAATGAGAGAAAAAAACTGAAATCATGATTTTTCGATTAAAACAGCGACTTTGCAGTGTTTTTTCGTATGTTTTTTATAGTTTTATTTGCGATTTCTTGGTCTCATTTGATAGAATGGAAGACATATTACAGAAATAGAGATGATTTTGATTGGTTTTAGCACTGGAAATGGCTTGAAACTGAGCTCAAAGTAACGGAAATGTTAAATTTTTGCTGATATTCAAGAGTAAACAAACGACCTCACACGGTCTAATACACATCAGCTGGTGGGTCTAATATGTATTCACAAATATGGTGATGATATTTATACAATTATTACAGTATTGCATAACAGTAAATCTTCTGTTTTTTGGTGTGAATAAAATTCATTATGTGAATAAAAAATCAAAATGGAATTTATTTGTAAAGCCTCAAAGCATAACTAATGAACAGAAAAAATGTTAGTTTAGTTCCAGGAATACCTACATTGTTTATTCTGGACCCTATTTTGAAATTGGAATATTTTGAACTTTGTGTTAAATTGGCCAAATTAACAATTTCTTATCACTTTATTTTGTAGTTGAAACAGTTGACTTGGCGATTTCTTGTGCTCAATCGATAGAATAGAAGTAATACTAGTGAAATAGCTAAGAATTTGATTGACTGGAATAATGTAATTGGCCTAAAATGGGAGTCAAAGTCGGCAAAATCGCCGATTCGTAAATATCGCTGACACATCAAAATTCGTGAGAGCATAATTTCGTCAATTTTCCATTAAATTTCGTACTTTTTGTTTTATTACCTTCACAAAAAGAATCTCTGCCATTTCATAAGAAAAAATAACAAATTTTTTTTTTGAAAATTCTTGGACACTGGGGCACCACTTCAGATTTGGGCCTTGGACCCTGAAGGGGTTAAATGAATGATGGTGAATGTTTCTTTTTTTTTTATGTGGGGAGGGGGGGAGGAGACTGCTTTGGTGAGAGATGGCTGATGTTGTAGAAGGAAACACATAATAAAAAATGAAGTCTTTATAACATGAGAATGTTATAATTTTAGCATTTTAATTTTAACCTTGCATTTTATCACATAGTCTTAGCTTCCAGAGACAGTCATACTTGATTGTTTACTTAGTTATGACTATAAAATTAATAATTTTTGCTGATATTATTGACCACCCTAAGGATGGTTGTCTTTAAATGCATGTAAAGCCCTGCCAAGTCCTTATGATAAGTTATAAAAGGAAGTTTGATAAGTCATCACATCTTACTGTGAATTTTTTTTATCTTGTGACCAGTGACTATTTAAATCCTCATACACATTATCAGAACTCTTCTGGATAGTTTCCTCATCCATCAATTAAAGAAGTTTTCCCATAGGAATTAATACATGCATTGATCATTAATCATAAATTTTGAGTATTCACACTACCCATACAGAGTAGAACCCCCGTATCCACTGATTCGGTATCCACGGTTTCAGTTATCTACGGTTTACTGTGGCCCGAAAATACCTCTTAATTTTGCATAATAATGGCCCCAATGTGCAAGAGTAAAGAAGCTGACAGTTCTTCAAAGCCTAAGAGAGGCCATGAAGTACTTCCCATCAGTGAAAAAGTGATAATTCTCCACTTACTGTGCATAATTTATCAGTTAAACTTTATAATAGCTATGTGTAGGACTTACATATAGGGTTTGCTACTATACGTGGTTTTGGTGTCTAAGAAACTTATCCCCCGTGGATACAGGGGTCCTACCGTATATGGATTTGTTTGTGAATAAAAAGTTTACTTCAGGATTCTTATTTTGATATTGTTTCTTTTAGGGTTCCTGCTGTAGCTTAGATCAAAATCCGTATAACTCAGAGGGCAATGGAACACCAAATAGAGCCACTAAGCCACACCAGAAACGGCGTCAGAGTGAAGGAGATAGCAGTCCACGCTCTGCAGATAGACAAGATCAAACAATTTCAGGACAGGAAGTTACCCATTGGTCTTATTATCATGATGGAAATGTGAAAATTCCAGAGATCTGTGTTTACTCTATTGACAAGCGTTGCATGTATGAAAAAAGTGGATGCGTAAGACTCCATGCTAAATGTACAAGTCAGTGGCAGGTGATGCATCGTGGTAATTGGTATAATATGCGAAATTTTCACTCAAAAGAAATTGAGGATGCTTTTGAGGATGTGACAAAAGATTCTGTAAAATTAACTATTTTGAATCCACAAAAAGTGGGAAATAGTGGTACTGGAATGATAAAGATTCTTGGAACTAAACAATGGGAAGCGGTTTTTGAAACTATGATGCTGAAATGTCTCACAACTGATGGTTCTCCAAATACCATGATGAATATTCGTAGATTATCAACACAGTCAGCAGCCATATCAAAGAGTGGCAAGGCAACTCTGTATGAATGGTTCTTTCAAGATGAACAAAAAAAATGGATTAAATATGGTGAAACTAACAGCTTGGGGATGACACATTTAGTTTCCTCGGTAAAATCAGATGAAATTGAGCAAAACTTTTGTACAAATCCCTCTTCCCCATTGATTTTCAGTAACTCATTGTTTACATATCAGTTGGATTTTGCAGCAATGAAGCAAAAAAATTTGAAAACTGGCAAGGAAAAATCAGTGCGACGGCGGCCTGTTAAAAAGCAAAGCACAAAACCAAACCCAGTTGTCAAGAAAGACAATTTGCCTTCTGCATGGTCTGTTATGAAGGATACAGATATTGTGATTCAGGTAGCATTGGACACATCCTGCGTAGAATACCGTGATATTATGACTCGGTTGCTGGCCACTCTCCCTTCTGCTCGAGCAAGAACAGTAAAGAGGATTCAGAACCCCTTTTTGTGGCGGGCTTTCGAAAACAAGAAACAAGAATTGTCTCTTAAATATGGTGTTAAAGAAGAACTAAATGTTCAGAAAATGTTCCATGGAACAAGATCTGAGCATGTAAATGATATCTGTAAAGAAAATTTTGATTATAGGTTGCATGGCACAAATGTTGGACATGCATATGGCAAGGGTACCTACTTCTCAAACAGGTGAGAATTAATGCATGGTTTTCTATATACTGCATGGTGTGATGATTGATTTATTTACGGGTTTGTGGCTTGGTTGGTAGCATCTTCAGCTCACATACTAAAGGTCTGGGATCGATCCCTGGCACAGGTGAAATGCTGGCCATGGCTCCTTACACCTGCTGCCCCTGTTCACCTAACAATAAGTAGGCACCTGGGTGTTAGCTAACTGTTGTGGGTGGCATTCTGGGGGAATGGCTTAAAGTGCTCTGCATAACCAGGGCCATGTTGTCAGCTAGGTATCATGTACGTACTTGTAAAAATAAAGCTTATTATTATTTAGTATGTAATGATTGGTTAATTTAATTACTAGTGTATGATTTATTTATTTAATTACTGTGATTTGTTTATTTCCTAAACTGTATGTAATGACTTTGTTTTATTTTATATACTGCATTGTATTTTATTTCTGTTCAGTATGTGTATTATGTATCATCAGTGCTGTACAGAAAAACCTGTGTAGCCTTTATAGAGACAAAGCACAGAGACTTGCACAGAGAACAGTACACCAAGTTGGTGCATTGTTTTCTGTGAATGTTCTGGCCAATGATATATCACAGATTACCTTTCCTCAGTTTGCTCCAGTTGGTGAGGAGGGGTTTCTGGGATATATCACGGGTCTTGAGACATGTTGTACTTTGGATCCTATAAATGTCCTATTTTTTTATAAATGTGCTGATAAATCATTGTTTTGAAAGTGGATATTTTTTACAATCAGTGAAGGAAGCTTTGGTTTGATCACTGCTCAAGAAGACTTATCTTGTTTCAGAAAATATGGTCCTTTATAAATTCATTACATGTGTTTTTTTAAACCAAATGTTTCCCTTTCTGCAGCAGAGTAATGTTTTACTATTTGTACAGTCTGTGTATAGACTATTGCATTCAATGGAGATGGCTTTGTGTAAAGTTCATGACGATTTGGTACTGAGCTCTTGTTTTGGAAATGTGTTGCTGCTAATTTTGTTGGACCTCTGTGCTGCATATGATCCCATTGATAGAATTACTAAGTGATCTTTTGGCTATGGCCTTAGGGATGCTGCTTTGTCACTTCTGAAAGCTGTATCTTTCTGGTCGGTGATATTAAGTAGTAGGCAGTGACTATCTGAGCCATCTCCTTTGCCCTATTATTATGGCTTTTCTCAGGTCTGTTTTTCAACATATTTTCTCTTTATTTTAGTAGCTTAGCCTTATTTTTGGATGCTCATGGGGTTGATTATTATTTTTAAGCATTTGGGTTCTGTGTGCAGAAGACAAAACTGCTTTAGCTCTCTTCTGTTGCATATTCAGACTTTGATGACAAATAGAAAACAAACTAAATGTGGGTAAAACAGAGATTTTCATTATCAGGGGAAATCTCAGGAAATAACAGGAAATAACTATTAAAATTATTTTTGTTAAATATTTGCTTATTTATGAACATAAGAAGAGTGATGCACAGCAGTAGGCCTTCTAGGCAGTTCCTTCTCAGACTCAACTCTTCTCACTCATATATTTGTCCAATGTATTTTTAATGCTATCCAATCTCAGCTACAGCAACTACTTGGCAGCTTTACCCACTGATTCACAACTCTGTTACCAAACTAATGTTTTTCTGTAATCTAAGTTAACCCCTTCAGGGTCCAAGGCCAAAATCTGAAGTGGTGCCCCAGTGTCCAAGAATTTTCCAAAAAAAAAAAATTTTTATTTTTTCTTATGAAATGGTAGAGAATCTTTTTGTGAAGGTAATAAAACAAAAAGTACGAAATTTGATGGAAAATTGACGAAATTATGCTCTCGCGAATTTTGATGTGTCAGCGATATTTACGAATCGGCGATTTTGCCGACTTTGACTCCCATTTTAGGCCAATTACATCATTCCAGTCGACCAAATTCTTAGCTATTTCACTAGTATTACTTCTATCGACTGAGCACAAGAAATCGCCAAGTCAACTGTTCCAACTACAAAATAAAGTGATCGGAAATTGGTAATTTGGCCAATTTAACACAAAGTTCAAAATATTCCAATTTCAAAATAGCATCCAGAATAAACAATGTAGGCATTCCTGGAACTAAACTAACATTTCCTCTGTTCATTAGTTATGTTTTGAGGCTTTACAGATGAATTCCATATTAATTTTTATTCACATAAGGAATTTTTATTCACACCAAAAAATAGAAGATTTACTGTTATGCAATATCGTAATAATTGTATAAATATCATCACCACATTTGTGAATGTATATTAGACCCACCAGTTGGCGTGTATTAGACATGTGAGGTCGTTTGTTTACTCTTGAACATCGGCAAAAATTTAACATTTCCGCTAATTTGAGCTCAGTTTCAAGCCATTTCCAGTGCTAAAACAAATCAAAATCATCTCTATTTCTGTAATATGTCTTTCATTCTATCAAATGAGACCAAGAAATTGCAAATACAATTATAAAAAACATACGAAAAAACACTGCAAAGTTTTAATCGAAAATCTTGGTTTCAGTTTTTTTTCTCTCATTATACACAGTGTGCTGCAGGATTTGTTTTATGTGGTGCACACATACCACATAGATGTATTCTCTCATATCTAGGCCCAAGTGTACCACTCACAGTTTATCAGAGTGAGCTGAGCTCATGACGTAGATCTACGATTTGGACCCTGAACGTAAAGCCGTAGATCTACGGGACGGACCCTGAAAGGGTTAATCTAATATAATTCTCTTATTTAGCATTTTTTCTTGATTACATATCCACAGTTCTCAATTCATATTTCCTTTATTTATGCCTATCTTTCACTTGTACTGTATACTTGAGGAAGAGGTGGTGGTGGTGGCAGCTGTGGCTGTTGCCTCAGTGGATGATGCTGGACCTATGGCTGCTGCTGCTGTTAGGGTTCTTCTTGTTTTATAGCATAGATCACCTGAAGTTTTATGACTGGTAAAATAGTTAAATACAATTATCAGGTTGGCAAATATTGGGTAGGCAGCTATTTTATTTTGTACCCAAAATAACCTAGCAACATATCCTAACTTTTCTAAAATTTATGGGACATAATATTTCTTGATTGATTTACCTAATCTAAGAATTTCCTGAGAATGGAAGAAACTTGAATTGATCAAAAAGTGTTGAAATAAGAGAAATTACAAAATTCTTAATCTCTCTCCCACAGTGCTGCTTTTTCTCTGAAATATTCACCACCTGACAGTTTTGGCTACCAGTATCTGTTCCTGGCTGAAGTAATCATCGGAGAAGTGGTACAAGGAAATGCATCCATGACTCGCCCACCCAAAAATCCTGTCACTGGTGAGTTGTTCAATACAACAGTAGATAGCATGAGTTCACCAAAAATCTTTGTTAAGTATGACATGCAAGAATATTATCCTCTGTATATTATAGCACTTACTAAAGATAAAATCTAGAAGACTGCTTATCTGTTACATAACCCAGGGAGCAATAATTTCTGCAAATACTTTTATGAAACTTCTAAATTTTATTACTGTAAAATAGATGTTATTTTTCAGTTATAGTGAAAGAATTAATTTTTTAAAGTTTAATTAACCGAAGGTACCTTTTTGGGTTTAGTGTTTACCTTTATTTTTATTATAATAATAAGAATAATTAAATACAGTAGATGAAATTATAAATTAATTAAAAGTAAGAATTAAGGGTGCTCAAATATGTGTAAGTGGATGTGACCTGGACCTGATTAGGTTGGGTTAGTACCTTGAGCCAGTAGGGGACTTGGACTTGCCTCACATGGGCCAGTAGGCCTGCTGCAGTGCTCCTTCTTTCTTGTGTTCATACAAAGTTTCCATTATTCAGTTTGTGTGTGCATTTGGGGAGATGATTCTGATCTGTGGTGATGGAGATAAATGGTATAAAATACCGACACGATGGAAAAAACACAAATGCAGTATAATGCGATTCGTTATTGACAATGTTTTTGCCCACACAGTGGGCTTTATCACGTCACAAAGAGATCAGTTTGTGAGTTTCTAAATAAAAGATCACGTTATACTGCATTTGTTTATTTTTCTATCTATGGTGGTATTAGTATAATGAGAATGGTCATTATAGCATTTTTTTATTATTACAGTATTATTATTATTTTTAACACCTGCCATCTTCCATCAAGGTACGACGAGTCCGTAAAGGAAGAAACAAATATAAATACTTTATTTCTTTTATGCAGTATACAATTAATATAGTTTACATGTAATAAAATATTTTTGGGCACAAAAGAAAGGTACTAGCATGCAGTGCATTTTAGGTAAATTAGTCCTAGTGCTTAATGCTACTTAAAAACTAGACACAGTTTATTAAATAGGAGTTACTAAATGTACAGAAGAAGGTGGTTAAATGAGCAATAGTACAATTTTAAAAGTATTCACTAATACTTCAGACTGATTTAATGATCTTCAGTTAAGTAGGATTTCTTAAGCAGTTAACTAGAGGTGCCCTATGACTTGGTTGGTAGCGCACCCAGCTTGTGTACTGAGTGCCCGTGGTTCGATCCCCAGCCAGGTGGAAACGGGCACGTTTTTTTGCACCTGCTGTCCCTGTTCACCTAACAGTAAGTAGGTACCTGGGTGCTAGCCAACTGTTGTGGGTCACATCCTGGGGGGTGATAGTATGCCTTAACCCTTCCACTGTTAAGACCCCTGCTCGCAAACGTGCTCTCGGTGTCAAACAATTTAAAAAAAAAGTTCTTATGAAATGATAGCGAATCTTTTCCTGATGGTAATGAAACCCAAAGTACGAAATTTAATGGAAAACTTATGTAATTACACTCTCGCGAACTTAGTAGTCTCGGTGATATTTACACATCTCCAATTTTGCCCACTTTGAGCCCTATTTTCAGCCAATTACATTGTTCCGGTCGACCACACTCATAGCTATTTCGCTAGAACTCCATTTGTTCTATCGATTGAGTACAAGAAACCGCCCATTTACTGATTTCAACTACCCGGTAAAGTGATCAAAAATTGGTAATTTGGCCAATTTCATAAGCAATTCAAGTAAGGCCAATTTCAAAATAGGGCCCAGAATAAACAATGCAGACATTCCTAGCATTAGAATAACATTTTCTCAGTTCATTAGTTACATCTCCAGGCCCCTCTTATATTTAGCTTGCTTTCCATTTTGAATTTTTATTCACACAAAAAATAGAAGATTTACTGTTATGCAGACTTGCATTATTGTAAAAATGGCATAGATAATATCAGCACTTTTTTTTTCTTTTCAACAAGTTGGCCGTCTCCCACTGAGGCAGGGTGACTGAAAAAGAAAGAAAATTCCCAAAAAGAAAATACGTACTTTCATCATCATTCAACACTTTCACCTCACTCATACATGATAACTGTCTTTGGAGAGGTGCCCAGATACAACAGTTTAGACACATATGTGAAGATGTATAACATATCCCTCCAAGCTGCCAGTATCCTAAACCCCTCCTTTAAAGTGCAGGCATTGTACTTCCCATTTCCAGTACTCAAGTCCAGCTATATAAAAATAACTGGTTTCCCTGAATCCTTTCACTAAATATTACCCTGCTCACACTCCAACAGCTCATCAGGTCCCAAAAATTATTTGTCTCCATTCACTCCTATCTAACAGGCTCATGCACGCTTGCTGGAAATCCAAGCCCCTTGCCCACAAAACCTCCTTTACCCCTTCCCTCCAACCTTTTTCAGGACAACCCATACTGTGCTTTCCTTCCCCTACAGATTTATACACTCTCCATGTCATTCTGCTATGATCCATTCTCTCTAAATGACCAAACCACCTCAACAACCCCTCTTCAGCTCTCTTGACTAATACTTTTATTAACTCCACACCTTCTAATTTCCACACTCTGAATTCTCTGCATAATATTTACACCACACATTGCCCTTAGAGAGAACATCTCCACTGCCTCCAACCACCTCCATGCTGCAGCATTTACAACCCAAGCTTCACACCCATATAAGAGTGTTGGTACTACTATACTTTCATACATTCCCCTCTTTGCCTCTACAGATAGTTTTTTGTCTCCACATAATCCTCAATGCACCACTCACCTTTTTTCCTTCATCAATGTTATGGTTAACCTCATCCTTTATAAACCCATCCGCTGACATGTCAACTCCCAAATATCTGAAAACATTCACTTCTTTCATACTCCGTCTCTCCAGTGTGATATCCAATTTTTCTTTATCTAAATTGTTTGATACCCTCATCGCCTTACTCTTATCAATGTTCACTTTCAACTTTCTACCTTTACACACCCTCCCAAAGTTGTCCACTAACCTTTTCAACTTTTCTTTAGAATCTCCTATAAGCACAGCAAAAAGTAACTGTCAACTCACATTTTGTACTTGATTTTAATCCCACCCCTCTCCCCAACATCCTAGCATTTACCTCTTTCACAACCCCATCTGTAAGTATATTAAATAACCATGGTGACATTATACATCCCTGACTAAGACCTACTTTTACCAGGCAGTAATCTCCCTCTCTCCTACACACCCTAACCTGAGCCTCACTATCCTCATAAAAACTCTTTATAGCATTTAGTAACTTACTACCTGTTCCATACACTTGCAACATCTGCCACATTGCTCCCCCATCCACTCTATCACACACCTTTTCTAAATCCATAAATGCAATGAAAACTTCCCTACCTTTATCTAAATACTGTTCACATATATGCTTCAATATAAACACTTGATCTACACATCCTCTACCCACTCTAAAGCCTCCTTGCTCATCTACGATCCTACTCTCTGTCTTTCCTCTGATTCTCTCAATAATAACCCTACCGTACACTTTTCCTGGTATACTTAGTAAACTTATTTTTACAATCTCTATTGTCCCCCTTCCCTTTATGTAAAGGAACTATACACGCTCTCTGCCAATCTCTAGGTACCTTCCCCTCTTTCATACATTTATTAAACAGAAATACCAACCACTCCAACACTATATCCCTCCCTGCTTTTAACATTTCTGTCATGATCCCATCAGTTCCAGCTGCTTTACCCCCTTTCATTCTATGTAATGCCTCATGCACCTCCCCCACACTCACATCCTGCTTTTCTTCACTCCTAAAAGATGTTATACCTCCCTGGACAGTGTATGAAATTACTGCCTCCCTTTCTTCATCGACATTTAAAAGTTCCTCAAAATATTCCTGCCATCTACCCAATACCTCCATCTCCCCATCTACTAACACCCCTACTCTGTTTATAACTGACAGATCCATTCGTTCCCTAGGTTTTCTTCACTTGTTTATCTCCAAATTTTTTTCTTATTTTCTGCAAAATTTCTTGACAGTGCCTCTCCCATTCTATCATCTGCTCTCCTTTTACACTCTCACCACTCTCTTCACCTTTCTTTTACTCTCCACATACTCTGCTCTTCTTATAACACTTCTGCTTTGTAAAAACCTCTCATAAGCTTCCTTTTTTCTCTTTTATCACACCCTTTACTTCATTCCACCAGTCACTCCTCTTTCCTCCTGCACCCACCCTCCTATAACACAAACTTCTGCCCCACATTATAATACTGCATTTTTAAAACTATTCTAATGCTCTTAAACCCCCTCCTCCCACTACTCATTTTTGCACTAGCCCACCTTTCTGCCAATAGTTGCTTATATCTCACCCCAACTTCCTCCTCCCTTAGTATATACACTTTTACCTCTCTCTTACTTGCTGTTGCCATTTTCCTTTTGTCCCATCTACCTCTTACTATAACTGTAGCTACAGCTAAATAATAATATGATATATCAGTTGCCCCTCTATAAACATGTACATCCTGAAGCCTACCCATCAACCTTTTGTCCACCAATACATAATCTAACAAACTACTTTCATTACGTGCTATATTGTACCTTGTATACTTATTTATCCTATTTTTCATAAAATATGTATTACTTATTACCAAACCTCTTTCTACACATAGCTCAATTAAAGACTCCCCATTTTCATTTACCCCTGGAACCCCAAATTTACCTTCTTCCTTCACAATATTTTTGCCCACTAGATTCAAAACTCCCAACACACTTACTCAACATTTCCCAAAATCTCTCTCTCTCCTCTACACTTCTCTTGTCTCCAGGTGCATAAACGCTTACTATAACCCACTTTTCACATCCAACCCTTATTTTACTCCACATAATCCTTGAATTTATACATTTATATTCCTTCTTTTCCTGCCATAACTTATCCTACAACATTATTGCTACTCATTCTTTAGCTCTAACTCTATTTGAAACCCCTTTTAAACTTTGTTTCACTTAATGCCAGGACATCCAGCTTCTCCTCATTCATAACATCCAATCATCTCTTTCTTATTCACACAACATCCACGCACATTCAAACATTCCACTTTGACAGTTTTCTTCTTTTTCTTCTTAGTAGGATTACTAGCCCATTGTTCCCGGCATTTTAGTTGACTTTTACAACACACATGGCTTATGGAGGAAAGATTCTTATTCTACTTCCCCATGGATATAAAAGGTAAAGCAATAAGAACAAGAACTATTAAGACAAAATCAAAGAAAACTCAGATGAGTGTGTATACATAAACGTATACATGTGTGTGTAGTGTGACCTAAGTGTAAGTAGAAGTAGCAAGATATACCTGAAATCTTGCATGTTTATGAGACAGAAAAAAGACACCAGCAACCCTACCATCATGTAAAACAAATACAAGCTTCCTTTTTACACCCACTTGGTAGGATGGTAGTATCTCCCTGGGTGGTTGCTGTCTACCAACCTACTACTTATCAGTGCATTTGTGAAAGCATATTAGACCAACCAGTTCATGTGTATTGGACGTGTGGTGTGATTTGTTTACTCTTGAACATTGGCAAAAATTGAACATTTCTGCTACTTTCAGCTCAATTTCAGGGTACTTTTAGTCCGAAAACCCATTCAAAATTATCTCTATTTCTGTAATATATCTTCCATTCTATTAAATGAGACCAAGAAAACGAGAATACAACCATAAATACTGTACAAAAATGCACCATTAAGTCGCTGTTTTAAACCAAAAACACGGTCGGAGTGTTTTTTCCTCATTATGCACTGCGTGCTGCAGGATTTTTTTTTATATTGCATACACTGACCACTCACACCCATTCTCTTATATATGTAGGCCTACCAGCTTTCTCCTGCAAGATTTGAAGCCACTAGAATTTTGGCATAATATTACGGGACCGACACTGGCTTGCAAGCCATAATATTACGGGACTGACAGTGATAGGGTTAACGCTTTGAGGGTCCAAGAATTTTCTCAAAAAAAAAAAATTCCTGTGTTTTCTAATGAAATTGTAGAGAATCCTTTTATGAAGGTAATAAAACAAAAAGTACGAAATTTGATGGAAAAATTGATGAAATTACACTATTGCGAATTTTACTTCGTCAGCGATACAGTGGACCCTCGGTTATTGGCCATAATCTGTTCCAGAAGCTTGGCCAAAACCAAAATGGCCGAGAACCGAAATAATATTTCCCATAAAAATTAATGGAAATACAGTTAATCTGTTCCAGACAAAAATCTTCACAAAAAAAAAAAATTATGACAATTATATAAGTACATGTATTACATACTTTTATTGAAGACTAATTCTGGCTTCTGGAAGATAGGGAGGAGGAAAGAGGGAGGAGTTTGTGTTTGGAAGGAGAATCCCCCTCCATATGGACTTC
Organism: Cherax quadricarinatus; assembly: GCF_038502225.1. NCBI lineage: Eukaryota > Metazoa > Arthropoda > Malacostraca > Decapoda > Parastacidae > Cherax > Cherax quadricarinatus. The sequence continues at coordinate 17,464,405 of NC_091335.1, read as the reverse complement.
AGGTAACAAGTCCTTTTCCAGGGTTACTTCCCTTCTTTGTCTTTTAATGCCACTAGGACCAGCTTGAGAGTCACTGGACCCCTGTCACACAACAAATCTGTCTATAGAGGTCTGTTTCTGGTGTCTCTCCAAGATTTCCCTGAAGTGGGACAGGGTTTTGTCACTGAACATGTTGCAGATATGGCTTGTTTCCTCTTGGTCAAGGTGGTATTTCTCCACAAAAGCTTGCACCCTAGTCCACATTGCACACATTTCTTTAATCTCTGAAGAAGGCACCTCCTTCACTCCCTCTTCCTCCTCTGAAGCAGGTTCCTCAGCTGCAGTCTGTTGCTGTTTGAGTTGAAGGTCTTGCAGCTCTTCAGTGGTTAGCTCTTCCCTGTGGTCCTCCACCAACCCTTCCACATCCTCGCTACTCACCTCCATCCCCACAATAGAGTCCACAGGGTCAGCTTCATACCCTTTAAAATCCATTTTTTGGACACAACCTGGCCACAATTTTCTCCAAGCAGAGTTCAAAGTCCTGAAAGTCACTCCCTCCCAGGTCAACTGAGTGTCCAAGGTCATTTCAAAATACTTTTGAAACATTGCTTTTGTGTAGAGTTTTTTGAAGTTAGAAATGACTTGCTGGTCTATGGGCTGGAGGAGAGGAGTGGTGTTAGGAAGCAAGAACTTCAATGTGATGAAACTGAAGTCCCTAAACACCTGGTCTTCTAAGTCTGGAGGATGTGCAGGAGCATTGTCTAATACCAGGAGGCACTTGAGTGGCAATTTCTTTTCCAAGAGGTACTTTTTCACACTTGGGCCAAACACATCATTAACCCACTCTTTGAAAATTTGCCTTCTGACCCATGCCTTATGATTAGCTTTCCACATCACACACAAACTATTCTTGACGACATTGCTTTTCTTGAACACTCTGGGATTCTCTGAGTGATACACCAATAAAGGCTTCACTTTAAAATCCCCACTAGCATTACCACACAACAAAAGAATAAGCCTGTCTTTCATAGGCTTATGCCCTGGCAGTGCCTTTTGCTCCTGCGTGATGTAGGTCCTGTTTGGCATTTTCTTCCAAAACAGGCCTGTTTCGTCACAATTGAACACATGTTGGGGTTTGAATCCTTCAGCCTTTATGTACCCCTAGAATTCCTGCACATACTTTTCAGCCGCACATTTGTCAGAACTTGCAGCCTCTCCATGCCTTACAACACTGTGTATGCCACTATGTTTCTTACATCTGTCAAACCAGCCTTTGCTGGCCCTAAATTCACTACCAGCAGCACTTTGTTCCAGGGGTTTTCTGTAGAAGATCCTTATGTAACTGCCTTGCCTTCTCACATAATAGATTCCATAACACTGTCTCCCACTAATTCTTTTTCCTTAATCCACAATAATAACAACTTTTTCATCTCTTCCATTATTGGTGACCTTTGTTTCGTTAGAAAAGTTGCTCCTTTTGCAACATTAGCGTCCTTGATTTGTTCTTTTTTTGCCAAGATGGAAGTTCCAGCACTCGCACACCACTCTCATATTTTTCAGTCACTTCACACTTAAATTCCATGGTGCTTTTCACTTTCTTTGCCACAGGAACTTTCTTTGGAGCCATGGTTACTTATTTCACAGTTGCACTTCAAAAAAACTACCAAAAACAGTGGATAACAAGCAGAAGCTTCCTCACCCACCGAGAGAGACAGCTAAACTGATGAGCAAGCTGCCCCAGCTGGTGGATGGATGCACCCCAAACGGCCGATCACTGAAATAACGGCTGATCACTGGAAGCCGGAAAACCAGCCGATCACCGAGTTGGCCGATAACCGAGGGTCCACAGTACAGTGGAACCTCAAAAATCGAACTTTCTTCGGTCCAGAAGTCTGTTCGATTGCCTTTACCGAATGAATTTATTCCCATCAGGAATAATGTAAATTAGATTAGTCCATTTCAGACCCTTAACCCTTTGACTGTTGTGGCCGTATATATACGTCTTACGAGGTACCGTGTTTGACGTATATATACTCATAAATTCTAGCGGCTTCAAACCAAGCAGGAGAAAGCTGGTAGGCCCACATGTGAGAGAATGGGTCTGTGTGGTCAGTGTGCACCATATAAAAAAAATCCTGGAGCACGCAGTGCATAATAAGAAAAAAAAACTCCGACCGTTTTTTTTTTTAATTAAAATGCCGACTTTGTGGTCTATTTTCGTATAGTATTTATGGTTGTATTCTCGTTTTCTTGGTCTCATTTGATAGAATGGAAAACATCTTATAGAAATAGAGGTGATTTTGATTGATTTTACTATAAAAAGAACCTGGAAATAGAGCTCAAAGTAGGGGAAATGTTTGATTTTTGCAGACATGACATCTCCACTGCCTCCAGCCTTCTCCTCGCTGCAACATTCATCACCCACGCTTCACACCCATATAAGAGCGTTGGTAAAACTATACTCTCATACATTCCCCTCTATGCCTCCAAGGACAAAGTTCTTTGTTTCCACAGACTCCTAAGTGCACCACTCACTCTTTTTCCCTCATCAATTCTATGATTCACCTCATCTTTCATAGACACATCCGCTGACACGTCCACTCCCAAATATCTGAATACGTTCACCTCCTCCATACTCTCTCCCTCCAATCTGATATTCAATCTTTCATCACCTAATCTTTTTGTTATCCTCATAACCTTACTCTTTCCTGTATTCACCTTTAATTTTCTTCTTTTGCACACCCTACCAAATTCATCCACCAATCTCTGCAACTTCTCTTCAGAATCTCCCAAGAGCACAGTGTCATCAGCAAAGAGCAGCTGTGACAACTCCCACTTTGTGTGTGATTCTTTATCTTTTAACTCCACGCCTCTTGCCAAAACCCTCGCATTTACTTCTCTTACAACCCCATCTATAAATATATTAAACAACCACGGTGACATCACACATCCTTGTCTAAGGCCTACTTTTACTGGGAAAAAATTTCCCTCTTTCCTACATACTCTAACTTGAGCCTCACTATCCTCGTAAAAACTCTTCACTGCTTTCAGTAACCTACCTCCTACACCATACACTTGCAACATCTGCCACATTGCCCCCCTATCCACCCTGTCATACGCCTTTTCCAAATCCATAAATGCCACAAAGACCTCTTTAGCCTTATCTAAATACTGTTCACTTATATGTTTCACTGTAAACACCTGGTCCACACACCCCCTACCTTTCCTAAAGCCTCCTTGTTCATCTGCTATCCTATTCTCCGTCTTACTCTTAATTCTTTCAATTATAACTCTACCATACACTTTACCAGGTACACTCAACAGACTTATCCCCCTATAATTTTTGCACTCTCTTTTATCCCCTTTGCCTTTATACAAAGGAACTATGCATGCTCTCTGCCAATCCCTAGGTACCTTACCCTCTTCCATACATTTATTAAATAATTGCACCAACCACTCCAAAACTATATCCCCACCTGCTTTTAACATTTCTATCTTTATCCCATCAATCCCGGCTGCCTTACCCCCTTTCATTTTACCTACTGCCTCACGAACTTCCCCCACACTCACAACTGGCTCTTCCTCACTCCTACAAGATGTTATTCCTCCTTGCCCTATACACGAAATCACAGCTTCCCTATCTTCATCAACATTTAACAATTCCTCAAAATATTCCTTCCATCTTCCCAATACCTCTAACTCTCCATTTAATAACTCTCCTCTCCTATTTTTAACTGACAAATCCATTTGTTCTCTAGGCTTTCTTAACTTGTTAATCTCACTCCAAAACTTTTTCTTATTTTCAACAAAATTTGTTGATAACATCTCACCCACTCTCTCATTTGCTCTCTTTTTACATTGCTTCACCACTCTCTTAACTTCTCTCTTTTTCTCCATATACTCTTCCCTCCTTGCATCACTTCTACTTTGTAAAAACTTCTCATATGCTAACTTTTTCTCCCTTACTACTCTCTTTACATCATCATTCCACCAATCGCTCCTCTGCCCTCCTGCACCCACTTTCCTGTAACCACAAACTTCTGCTGAACACTCTAACACTACATTTTTAAACCTACCCCATACCTCTTCGACCCCATTGCCTATGCTCTCATTAGCCCATCTATCCTCCAATAGCTGTTTATATCTTACCCTAACTGCCTCCTCTTTTAGTTTATAAACCTTCACCTCTCTCTTCCCTGATGCTTCTATTCTCCTTGTATCCCATCTACCTTTTACTCTCAGTATAGCTACAACTAGAAAGTGATCTGATATATCTGTGGCCCCTCTATAAACATGTACATCCTGAAGTCTACTCAACAGTCTTTTATCTACCAATACATAATCCAACAAACTACTGTCATTTCGCCCTACATCATATCGTGTATACTTATTTATCCTCTTTTTCTTAAAATATGTATTACCTATAACTAAACCCCTTTCTATACAAAGTTCAATCAAAGGGCTCCCATTATCATTTACACCTGGCACCCCAAACTTACCTACCACACCCTCTCTAAAAGTTTCTCCTACTTTAGCATTCAAGTCCCCTACCACAATTACTCTCTCACTTGGTTCAAAGGCTCCTATACATTCACTTAACATCTCCCAAAATCTCTCTCTCTCCTCTGCATTCCTCTCTTCTCCAGGTGCATACACGCTTATTATGACCCACTTCTCGCATCCAACCTTTACTTTAATCCACATAATTCTTGAATTTACACATTCATATTCTCTTTTCTCCTTCCATAACTGATCATTTAACATTACTGCTACCCCTTCCTTTGCTCTAACTCTCTCAGATACTCCAGATTTAATCCCATTTATTTCCCCCCACTGAAACTCTCCTACCCCCTTCAGCTTTGTTTCGCTTAGGGCCAGGACATCCAACTTCTTTTCATTCATAACATCAGCAATCATCTGTTTCTTGTCATCCGCACTACATCCACGCACATTTAAGCAACCCAGTTTTATAAAGTTTTTCTTCTTCTCTTTTTTAGTAATTGTATACAGGAGAAGGGGTTACTAGCCCATTGCTCCCGGCATTTTAGTCGCCTCATACGACACGCATGGCTTACGGAGGAAAGATTCTTTTCCACTTCCCCATGGACAATAGAAGAAATAAAAAAGAACAAGAGCTATTTAGAAAAAAGAGAAAAACCTAGATGTATGTATATATATATATGCATGTGCGTGTCTGTGAAGTGTGACCAAAGTGTAAGTAGGAGTAGCAAGATATCCCTGTTATCTTAGCGTGTTTATGAGACAGAAAAAGAAACCAGCAATCCTACCATCATGCAAAACAGTTACAGGTTTTTGTTTCACAGTCATCTGGCAGGACGGTAGTACTTCCCTGGGTGGTTGCTGTCTACCAACCTACTACTGTTGTGGCCGTATATATACGTCTTACGAGGTACCGTGTTTGACGTATATATACTCATAAATTCTAGCGGCTTCAAACCAAGCAGGAGAAAGCTGGTAGGCCCACATGTGAGAGAATGGGTCTGTGTGGTCAGTGTGCACCATATAAAAAAAATCCTGGAGCACGCAGTGCATAATAAGAAAAAAAAACTCCGACCGTTTTTTTTTTTAATTAAAATGCCGACTTTGTGGTCTATTTTCGTATAGTATTTATGGTTGTATTCTCGTTTTCTTGGTCTCATTTGATAGAATGGAAAACATCTTATAGAAATAGAGGTGATTTTGATTGATTTTACTATAAAAAGAACCTGGAAATAGAGCTCAAAGTAGGGGAAATGTTTGATTTTTGGCAATGTTCAAAAGTAAACAGATGATGTCATTGTCCAATAAATGTCCAACTAGCCATTCTAATATACAGTCATGAATGGGTTGATGTTATTTATACAATTATTACAGTATTGCAGTAGTCTGCATAATAGTAAGTCTTCTATTTTTTGTTTGAATAAAAATTCAAAATAGAAAGCAAGAGTAATATCAGAGGGGCCTGGAGACATGACTGATGAACAAAGAGAATGTTATTTTAGAGCTGGGAATGTCTGCATTGTTCATTCTGGACTTTATTTTGAAATTGTCATATTTTTTAATTTTCATGAAATTGGTCAAATTGCAAATTTCTGACCACATTATTGGGTAGTTGAAATTGGTAAATGGGCAGTTTCTCATACTCAGTCGATAGGAAAAATGGAGTTCTAAAGAAATAGCTATGAGTTTGGTCGACTGAAACAACAGAATTAGCCGAAAATAGGGCTCAAAGTGGGCGAAGTTGCCGATTTGTAAATATCGCCGAGGTCGCTAACTTCGTGAGAGCATAATTCCGTCAGTTTTCCATCAAATTTCGTTTTTTTTTGTGTCATTACAATTGGGAAAAGATTCTCTATCATTTCACAAGAAAATTTTTTTTTTTTTTTTTTTAAATTTTGCGACACCAGGAGACACCTCAGGATTGGGGGTTGCGACAGTCAAGGGGTTAAAAATATACTTATAAAAGCACTTACAAAAATACACTTACATAATTGGTTGTGTTGGGAGCAGTTCGATTTTTGAGGTTCCACTGTATTTATGCATTGGTGATTTTTGCCCAATTTGACTCCTATTTTAAGCCAATTACATTATTCCATTCGACCAAATTCTTAGCTATTTTACTAGTATTACAGTGGAACCTCAAATATCGAACTTTCTTCGGTCCAGAAGGCTGTTCGAGTGCCTTTACCGAATGAATTTATTCCCATCAGGAATAATGTAAATTAGATTAGTCCATTTCAGACCCTCAAAAATACACTTAGAAAAGCACTTACAAAAATACACTTACATAATTGGTCGTGTTGGGAGCAGTTTGATTTTTGAGGTTCCACTGTATTTCTATTTTATTGAATGAGCACAAGAAATTGTCCAATCAACTATTTCAACTACCCAATAAAGTGATCAGAAATTGTTAATTTCTGATCACTTTATTCCAGTTTTAAAATATGGTCCAGAATAAACAGTGCAGGCATTCCTGGGACTAAAATAATATTTCCTCTGTTTATTAGTTATGTTTCCAAGCTTTACAGATGAATTCCATATTGATTTTTTATTTACATAAAGAATTTTTATTCACACCAAAAAATAGAAGATTTACTGTTATGCAATATTGTAATAATTGTATAAATAATATCGGTGCATTTATGAACATATACTTATAACAGTAAAAACCATGTGAAAATACACCGCAAAGTGCGTGTTTTAATCCAAAAAAACACGATCGCTTTTTTTCTCATTATGCACTACGTGCTGCAGGATTTGTTTTATATGGTGCACACTTACCACAGAGATGCACTTTCTCGTATCGAGGCCCAAATTTACCGCTCACAGCTTATCTGAGTGAGATGAGCTCATGATAGATCTATGGCTTGGACCCTCAGAGGTTTAAATAGGACTGGGCTTTGAAATGAGCTGAGGTAGGCTAACTGCTCTTAGCCTGTAAAACTGATGCGTAAAAAATTCATTATATTCACAATAAGAAAAGACAGCGAATGTATGACAGGTACAATTTCAGGTATGATTTGTTTTTTCAAACTGATTTGATGCCTTCAGTTTTATAAAATAATTGAAAGGGATTGGTGAAGATTCAGGAAGTTACTTAGTTTCAGTAGAAATATAATGGAACAGGATGAGTAATTAATATTTTAGGGGAGTAATAAAATTTCTGTGGGAGTTGGAGGAAGACTGGAAGAACAGGGACAGAGTTGGATGAGCTGGTTTTGTTTGATATAGTGTAGTGCTGGTTTAGTTGAGTTAGGGTGATGAGGTGCTTTTCAACAATAGCTCTGAATCAGTTGGCAGACAGGAGACCTTTTAATGATTCAGGCAATAAATTTCAGATCTTAGCATGTCCACAATGAGTTTTTGCATATGCTCGTGTGTTCTGTTGCAGGCATCAAGGAAAAGTTTCAGAGGAGGGTTTTTGTTGGAATTCAGTGTTTTATATTCATAGTAGGCATGGTAGTGAGTTGTTTGAGGTACATAGTAATGCATCTTGGGGAGAATGTTTGCTGTTTTGGAGACCTTCTTGGCTGTGTTGAATTAAATTTTAAGTTGGTCAAGGTGTAGACCTAAGAATTTGCCTTCATTGTCTTGCAATGGGACAGCTGTTGATCATACGTTTAGTTGGATATTTGCAGCTCTGTTTCCAAACGGCATGTAGGTTTTGTCAGTATTAAGGGTGAGTTTATTGGTAGTCATCCATATAGAGCTCATCATTAAGTTTCACTGAGGGTAATTGGATTTGAGTGGGTGATGATGCAAGTCATGTTGTCTGTGAACACAACAGGTCCAACTAGATGAGATGCATTAGGGAGATTGTTGATATAAGTGAGAAAGAGCAAAGGGCTGCTCCTACGTCTACAGTCTTGAGTTGACAAGGTTACGCCATTGATGGAGGCATGCATACTGGTGTCTATTGCTAAGATAAAACTTTTAAGTATGCAAAGGTATGTTCTCTGACTCCATAATGTTCTAGTTTAAGGTGCAGTATGTTGTGGTCTACTGTATTGAAAGCTTTCTGCAGGTCTATGACGAATCCCAGAGGATTTTTATTTTTTTTTTAGGTACTGCATAAATCAGTTCAACTATTATTATAATTGAATCATTTGTACTTTTTTCAGCCTAAAATCAAAGTGGCAGGGGTTGAGTATGTTCTGAGACACTAAGGAGGAGTAAACTCGCTTAGGGCTTATTTTTTTTTAAATTTTAGATAGTAATGGCCTATGGTTATTTTAGTTCAGTTGGATCACCTCCTTTGAGGATCAGGGTATTCCTTGCTACATTTAGTATTGTTGGGAAAGTTGTAGATTCTCTTGATTTGTTGAACAGGGTTAAAATAGTGGGGGACAGCACATCAGCTGCTTTTTTGCACATTGGTGGCAAAAAAATTAGTTAGGCTTCCTATCTTGTTTTTTATTGACTTTATTATAGGTGAGACTGGTAGGATTAGTTGGGTGTTGATTCTTCAGCTGATCCCTGCCTTGATCTGATTAATGCTTTAGTCTTTTTTCTTTCTCACAATTTATAGTTGTCCAAGACTGGCCAAAATGTTGGATATGGGGTTGTTGTTTATACAGTACATTATAATTGTAACCCTTTCAGGGTTTTCGATGTACTAGTACAACTTACGCACCAGGGTTATTGACGTACTTGTACGCCTAAATTCTACCGCCTTCAAATCTAGCAAGAGAAAGCTAGTAGGCCTACATATGAAAGAATGGGTCTATGTGGTCATTGTGCACAGTATAAAAAAAATCCTGCAGCACAGTGCGTAGTGAGAAAAAAAAAATTACACCATGTTTTTGGTTTAAAACAGCGACTTTGCACTGTATTTTCGTATGGTATTTATGGTTGTATTCTAGTTTTTCTGGTCTCATTTTATAGAATGGAAGACATTACAGAAATTGAGAAGATGATTTCGATTGGTTTCACAAGGAAAAGTACCTTGAAATTGAGCTCAAATTAGCAGAAATGTTCAATTTTTGCCAGAGTGCAAAAGTAAACAAATCATGCCACGCGTCCAATACACGTCAACTGGTGAGTCTAATATTCTTTCACAAGTGTGCTAATATTAGTTATACCATTTCTACACTAATGCAGTAGTCTGCATAACAGTAAATCTATTTTTTTTTTGTGAGAATAAAAATTCAAAGTGGAAAGCAAAAGAAATGTAAGAGGGGCCTGGGGACATGACTAATGAACAGAGGAAATGTTGTTTTAGTGCCAGGAATGTCTATCTTGTTTATTCTGGACCCTACAGTAGGGCCCCGCTTTACGGCATTTCGCTTTACGGCGTTCCGCAAAAGCGGTCATTTCAAATTATGACCAAAACTCTCTATACGGCTCTCCTCACCTGACTTTCTAATACGGTCACTGTGCCCTACCCGGTTTGTTTACATTGGAAATTGGCATTTTTTGAAATTTGTGTGAAATTGGCAAAATTGCTAATTTCTGATAATTTTATTGGATAGTTGAAATCAGTAAATGGGTGGTTTCTTGTACTCATTCAATAGAAAAAATGGAATTCTAGCGAAATAGTTTCACTTTACGGTGTTCCTCAAATACGGTCATTTCAAATTATCACCAAAACTCTCTATATGGCTCTCCCCACCTGACTTTCTAATACGGTCACCGTACCTCACCCGGTTTGTTTACATTCTTTGTGAGATTCATAAGCACTAAGTCTCCATTATGTCTGGAAACTCCAAAATTTCAAGTGTTTTTAAAAGTTATTTCATATTTTATATATACAGTGGACCCCCGCATACCGTTGGCCTTACATAACGTTAAATCCGCATACTGATACATTTTATCGCTAAGATTTTGCCTCGCATACCGCTAAAAAACCTGCTCAACGCTATTCGTCCGAGCCAGCCTCACATGTTCCGCCGGTGGCATTGTTTACAAGCCAACCTCCGCGGTAACATCCAAGCATACAATCGTAACATTTCGTATTATTACAGTGTTTTTGGTGATTTTATCTGCAAAATAAGTGACCATGGGCCCCAAGAAAGCTTCTAGTGCCAACCCTGTGGTAAAAAGGGTGAGAAATATTATCGAAATACTGTGGTACCATGGTCAACTGCTGATGCTGCTGCTGCTGTAGCACCGTCAGCTGCTGCTGCTGCTGCTGTTGTAGTACCGTCTGCTGCTGCTGTAGCATTGACTGCTGCTGCTGTAGCACTGTCAGCTGCTGCTGCTGCTGCTGTAGCACTGTCAGCTGCTGGTGCTGCTGTAGCACTGTCAGCTGCTGCTGCTGCTGTACCACCATCAGCTGCTGCTGCTGCTGCTGTAGTACCGTCTGCTGCTGCTGCTGCTGTAGTACCGTCTGCTGCTGCTGCTGCTGTATTACCGTCTGCTGCTGCTGCTGCTGTAGTACCGTCTGCTGCTGCTGCTGCTGTAGTACCGTCTGCTGCTGCTGCAGTACCGTCTGCTGCTGCTGTAGCATCATCTGCTGCTGCTGTAGCACTGTCAGCTACTGCTGCTGTAGCACTGTCAGCTGCTGCTGCTGCTGCTGTAGCACTGTCAGCTGCTGGTGCTGCTGTAGCACTGTCAGCTGCTGCTGCTGCTGTACCACCATCAGCTGCTGCTGCTGCTGCTGTAGTACCGTCTGCTGCTGCTACTGCTGCTGTAGTACCGTCTGCTGCTGCTGCTGCTGCTGCTGTAGTACCGTCTGCTGCTGCTGCTGCTGCTGTAGTACCGTCTGCTGCTGCTGCTGCTGTAGTACCGTCTGCTGCTGCTGCTGCTGTAGTACCGTCTGCTGCTGCTGCTGCTGTAGTACCGTCTGCTGCTGCTGCTGCTGTAGTACTGTCTGCTGCTGCTGCTGCTGTAGTACCGTCTGCTGCTGCTGTAGCATCATCTGCTGCTGCTGTAGCACTGTCAGCTACTGCTGCTGTAGCACTGTCAGCTGCTGCTGCTGCTGCTGTAGCACTGTCAGCTGCTGCTGCTGTAGCACCGTTGTTGGTGTGGCTTATTGAGAATACCAAGAAACAATTAACCCCAGAGGGTTAGCCACCCAGGATAACCCAAAAAAGTGTGTCATCGAAGACTGTCTAACTTATTTCCATTGGGGTCTTTAATCTTGTCTCCCAGGATGCAACCCACACCAGTCGACTAACACCCAGGTGAACAGGGAAAAACGCCTGGAACTAGTGCTCATATTGGTGAATTTTAAGCCAGCAAAGGTTGGTTTGAGAGATTTAAGAATCGCTGTTGCTGGATCAGTCAGCTGTTGCTGGATCAGTCAGCTGTTGCTGGACCAGTCAGCTGTTGCTGGATCAGTCAGCTGTTGCTGGACCAGTCAGCTGTTGCTGGACCAGTCAGCTGTTGCTGGATCAGTCAGCTGCTGCTGCACCACGGTCAGCTGCTGTTGCACCATCAGCTGTTTCTGAACATGACTCGTCCCGAACCTGTCAGTCCAGCCTAAGCGCCTGCCTTGCCGTCACTGTTTACAAGCCAGGGTGGCTGGTTGCATGCATACATTCGATACATTTTGTATTATTCCATTATTTATAGTGCTTGTAACTGCTAAATAAGCCATCATGGGCCCAAAGAAAGCTTCTAGTGCCAACCCTGTGGTAAAAAGGGTGATAAATATTATCGTACCACAGTCATCTGCTGCTGCACCACAGCTGCAGCTGCACCATGGTCAGCTGTTGCTGCACCCAGCTGCTGCTGCACCATGGTCAGCTGCACCACAGCTGTTGTTGTTGCTGCACCACCATCAGCTGTATTACTCGAAGATGTGGAGAGAGTGTTGTTGGTGTGGCTTAACGTGAAACAATTACCGAGAAACAATTAACCCCGGGGGGTTAGCCACCCAGGATAACCCAAGAAAGTCAGTGCATCATTGAGGACTCTCTAACTTATTTCCATTGGGGTCCTTAATCTTGTCTCCCAGGATGCAACCCACACCAGTCGACTAACACCCGGGTGAACAGGGAAAAATGCCTGGAACTAGTGCTCATATTGGTGAATTTAAAGCCAGCAAAGGTTGGTTTGAGAGATTTAAGAATCGTAGTGACATACACAGTGTGATAAGGCCTGTTCTGGAAGAAAATGCCAAACAGGACCTACAGTACTCAGGAGGGAAAGGCACTCCCAGGACACACTGTCTCATCAGTCATTGCTACATCTTCAATAAAGGTAAGTGTCATTTATTCTTCATTTAGTAGAGTACTACATGCACAATATATATTGTGCATGTACTACTCTACTATTGTGCATGTATCCTTCTCTTTGTGTGTAGGAAAATGTATATTTCATGTGGTAAAAAAATTTTTTTCATACTTTTGGGTGTCTTGCACGGATTAATTTGATTTCCATTATTTCTTATGGGGAAAATTAATTCGCATAACGATAATTTCGCATAACAATGAGCTCTCATGAACGGATTAATATCGTTATGCGGGGGTCCACTGTATAGTGGACCCCCGCTTAATGATCACCTCTAAATGCAACCAATTATGTAAGTGTATTTATGTAAGTGCGTTTGTACGTGTATGTTTGGGTGTCTGAAATGGACTAATCTACTTTACAATATTCCTTATGGGAACAAATTCGGTTAGTACTGGCACCTGAACATACTTCTGGAATGAAAAAATATCGTTAAATGGGGGTCCACTGTACTCTGATAATTATACTTATGTATACCTGTACCTAAATAAACTTACACACTGTGCTGGCATGCAGGTACACATTAAAAATCAGTAAGAGTGTCTTATGTCTCGAGACATATTAGTAATGATAATAATAATCACCGAGTCTCATTAAATGTTATATACGTATTACGTTAATATGCATACAGTGGACCCTCGCCTAACGATATTAATCCGTTCCTGAGAGCTCAACGTTAGGCGAAATTATCGTTAGCCGAATTAATTTTCCCCATGAGAAATAATGGAAATCAAATTAATCCGTTCCTGATACCCCAAAGTATGAAAAAAAAAATTTTTACCACATGAAATATTAATTTTAATACATACAAACTGAAGAAGACATCCACAGTTACATGACACTTACCTTTATTGAAGATCTAGTGATGATTGATGGGATGGGAGGAGGGGAGAGTGTGGATGGTGTTAATGTTTAGAAGGGGAATCCCCTTCCATTAGGACTTGAGGTAGCAAGTCCTTTTCCAGGGTTACTTCCCTTCTTCTTTTAATGCCACTAGGACCAGCTTGAGAGTCACTGGACCTCTGTTGCACAACATATCTGTCCATAGAGGCCTGTACCTCCCATTCCTTTATGACATTCCTAAAGTGTTTCACAACATTGTCAGTGTAATAGTCACCAGCACGGCTTGCAATAGCTGTGTGAGGGTGATTTTCATCAAAAAAGGTTTGCACTTTAAGCCACATTGCACACATTTCCTTACTCTTTGAAATAGACAACTTCTTCAATTTCTCTATCCCCTCCTCCAGAGCAGTTTCCTCAGGTCTGTCCTCTTGCTGTTGAAGATGATCTAGCAGCTAGAATAACACTTTCTCTAGTCCAACATCAGAGAAAATGTGTTACTGGGGGTAACTGTAGAAAATTATTCCTTTTGTATGTAAGTTTATTCAGGTATACACAAATACAGTTACATAGATTATCATACATAACAGCATATGTGTAGAGAACCCAGGATAACCCCAAAAAAGTCAGACAGAGTGACTTATTTCTATTGCCTTCACTCAGAGCATCATTTCTTCTAAAAATGGTGTTACATGAGAATGGGAGTGTTCCTCTTTATTTATTCTACCGTATCAGTGTAGAGGCAATTTGTACACAATGTAACTTGTACACAATCCAGACATGTACACTTTGTTTACAAAACTTACGTTCGCCTGGTTTGTTTACATAACTCTGTGCCTGTCCTCCCTCATGTACTCATTCTCTCTCTCTCATTTATTCATTTTATCTCGTTTACTCACCTCTGACCCTACATTAAGACTACAAATATTTTTAGGTAAGTAATGAGTGAACTGTATATGCATTTTATCGCTCTGGGATGCTTAAATATCATAGAATAGTATATGTGGGTGGAATGGCCTGGTATGGTAGCCCGGCTGACTACCATACATACCACACTTGATTTCTTACAATAAATACTACTTGTCTCACCCTAGATTAAGACTACAAATATTTTAAGGTAAGTAGTGAGTGCACTATGTGTGTATTTTACTTTTTTATTGTTTTTTGATGCCTAGTTCTAGTGCTAACTTAATTTATGTTAGTGTAAACTTGTTATCTAGTACATGTATTTATATGCATTTTTTTTTTTCCAACAAGTCGGCCGTCTCCCACCGAGGCAGGGTGACCCAAAAAGAAAGAAAATCCCCAAAAAGAAAATACTTTTATCATCATTCAACACTTTCACCACACTCACACATAATCACTGTTTTTGCAGAGGTGCTCAGAACACAACAGTTTAGAAGCATATACGTATAAAGATACACAACATATCCCTCCAAACTGCTAATATCCCGAACCCCTCCTTTAAGAGTGCAGGCATTGTACTTCCCATTTCTAGGACTCAAGTCCGGCTTTATAAAAATAACCGGTTTCCCTGAATCCCTTCACTAAATATTACCCTGCTCACACTCCAACAGATCGTCAGGTCCCAAATACCATTCGTCTCCATTCACTCCTATCGAACGCGCTCATGCATGCCTGCTGGAAGTCCAAGCCCCTCGCTCACAAAACCTCTCTTACCCCTTCCAACCTTTTCGAGGACGACCCCTACGCCGCCTTCCTTCTCCTACAGATTTAAATGCTCTCTATGTCATTCTACTTTGATCCATTCTCTCTAAATGACCAAACCACCTCAATAACCCCACTTCAGCCCTCTGACTAATACTTTTACTAACTCCACACCTTCTCCTAATTTCCACACTCCGAATTTTCTGCATAATATTTACACCACACATTGCCCTTAGACAGGACATCTCCACTGCCTCCAACTGCCTCCTCGCTGCTGCATTCACAACCCAAGCTTCACACCCATATAAGAGTGTTGGTACTACTATACTTTCGTACATTCCCTTCTTTGCCTCCATAGATAACGTTTTTTGACTCCACATATACCTCAACGCACCACTCACCTTTTTTCCCTCATCAGTTCTATGATTAACCTCATCCTTCATAAATCCATCCGCCGACACGTCATCTCCCAAGTATCTGAAAACATTCACTTCTTCCATATTCCTCCTCTCCAATTTGATATCCAATTTTTCTTTATCTAAATCATTTGATACCCTCATCACCTTACTCTTTTCTGTGTTCACTTTCAACTTTCTACCTTTACACACACTCTCAAACTCATCCACTAGCCTTTGCAATTTTTCTTTAGAATCTCCCATAAGCACAGTATCATCAGCAAAAAGTAACTCTGTCAATTCCCATTTTGTATTTGATTCCCCATAGTTTAATCTCACCCCTCTCCTGAACACCCTAGCATTTACTTCTTTTACAACCCCATCTATTTATTTATTTATTTTATTTATTTAATGTCTTTGCAAACAGTACATTGAGATTTTGTATATACAATAGTGGGTTGCAATACAAAGAGAGCCTCTATTATGCCTTGGCATTATGGACCAACTTAACATTATTGGCTTACATTCTACTTAATACTAAGGAGTAGTATATCATAGTTGTACAGTAGGAAAGTAATTATTTCATAGTTGTACAGTAGAATATTAATTATAAATGAATCAAAATTTGTATAATACAAAGATATACGTATTTATATTCTAAAATGCTTTTGTGAAAAACAATGATTCAATTATATTCCTGTCAACAATGGATAAAAGGCTCAACGTGATTGTTGAAGTTATGATGTGGGAGTACATAGGTGAGTAAGTGTGTACTGAGTATTTAGCATTTAGTCTAGGGTGATTAAGTGGCTTTTGAGAAGAGTCTTAAATTGATTTTCATTTTCAGACTGGGTTACTTTAATATCTTCTGGTAATGAATTCCATATTTTGGGGCCCTTTATGTGCATAGAGTTTTTCCACAGTGATATGGACACGAGGTATATCAAAAAGAGATCTGTGTCTTGTGTTGTGGTCATGTGTCCTGTTTAGGTTGGTGAGGAAAAGTTTGAGTGGGGGGTTTATATTTGCATGTATTGTTCTGTGAATGTAGTAGGCACATGAATAAGTATGGATGTTCTTAATGGTAAGCAGATTCAGACTTTTAAAAATTGGTGGAGTATGCTGGCAGGAGTGGGAATTTGTTATCATTCTTATTGCTGCCTTTTGCTGGGTTATTAGGGGTTTTAGGTGATTGGATGTTGTTGATCCCCATGCACAAATTCCATATGTGAGATGAGGGTTTATGAGTGAATGGTACAGTGCCAGGAGAGCTGATTGTGGAACATAGTACCTTATCTTTGATAGTATGCCTACAGTCTTGGAGATTTTCTTGGTGATGTGTTGTATGTGTATCCAGAACTTAAGGCTACTGTCAAGGTGGATACCTAGGAATTTTCCCTCTGTGAGTCTTGTGACTGATGATCCATTTATCGTAATGTTAATTGGATCATTTGCAGCTTTGTTTCCAAACTGAATGAAATAGGTTTTATCAGTGTTCAGGGTAAGTTTGTTAGTCATCATCCAGGCAGATATTTTCTGTAATTCAGCATTGACTGTGTTTGCTAGTATGACTGCGTTTGGGTGGGAAAATACATATGTAGTGTCATCTGCAAATAATATGGGTTTGAGTAGCTGTGATGCATTCGGCAGATCATTGATGTATTGAGAAAGAAGAGTGGTCCAAGGTGGTCCATGGTGACATTACACATCCCTGTCTAAGACCTACTTTTACCGGGAAGTAGTCTCCCTCTCTTCTACACACCCTAACCTGAGCCTCACTATCCTCATAAAAACTCTTTACAGCATTTAGTAACTTTCCATACACGTACTTGCAACATCTGCCACATTGCTCTCCTATCCACTCTATCATATGCCTTTTCTAAATCCATAAATGCAATAAAAACTTCCCTACCTTTATCTAAATACTGTTCACATATATGCTTCAATGTAAACACTTGATCTACACATACCCTACCTACTCTGAAACCTCCTTGCTCATCCGCAATCCTACATTCTGTCTTACCTCTAATTCTTTCAGTAATAACCCTACCGTACACTTTTCCTGGTATACTCAGTAAACTTATTCCTCTATAATTTTTACAATCTCTTTTGTCCCCCTTCTCTTTATATAAAGGGACTATACATGCTCTCTGCCAATCCCTAGGTACCTTCCCCTCTTTCATACATTTATTAAACAGAAGTACTAACCACTCTAACACTATATCCCCCCCCCCCTGCTTTTAACATTTCTGTCACGATCCCATCAGTTCCAGCTGCTTTACCCACTTTCATTCTACGTAATGCCTCACGTACCTCCCTCACACTTACATTCTGCTCTTCTTCACTCCTAAAAGATGGTATACCTCCCTGGCCAGTGCATGAAATTACCGCCTCCCTTTCTTCCTCATCATTTAAAAGTTCCTCAAAATATTCTCGCCATCTACCTAATACCTCCCTCTCCCCATCTACTAACTCCCCTACTCTGTTTTTAACTGACAAATCCATACATTCCCTAGGCTTTCTTAACTTGTTTAACTCACTCCAAAATTTTTTCTTATTTTCATTAAAATTTCTTGTATGCATTTATAAGGGGAAAAAAAGGGTGTTCCACTTTACGGCGATTTCCGCTTTATGGCGGTAACCTGGAACCTAACCTGCCGTATAAATGGGGCCCTACTGTATTTGGAAATTGGCATCTTTTGAAATTTGTGTGAAATTGGCAAAATTGCCAATTTCTGACCACTTTATTGGATAGTTGAAATCGGTAAATAGGTGGTTTCTTGTACTCATTCGATAGAAAAAATGGAGTTCTAGTGAAATAGTTATGATTTTTGTTGACTGGTACATTGGAATTGGCCGAAAATAGGGCTGAAAGTGGGCGAAATCGCCGATGCGACCGCTAACTTCACGAGAGCATAATTCCGTAAGTTTTCCATCAATTTTCAAACTTTTGATGTCATTATGATCGGGAAAAGTTTCTCTATCATTTCATAAGTTTTTTTTTTTTTTTGTCAAAAAATTTCTGACCCTGAGAACAGGTTTAGGAGAGGGCCTGCCGACCCTGAAAGGGTTAAGTGTTAAGCTTGTACACATTATTATTATATTCGTGTAAATTACCAAACCCATGTGGGTTTTGTAATTTTCAGCACAGTCTTGGACTAAGTCCCATTTCATAGTGTCGAATTTACACTACTGAACTAATTGAAACAGCATAGGGCTTGGTATAGTCAGTCATTTGTTAGGGTTAAGGCATATCATGAACACAAGGGTAACTGAAGCTACAAATCACCTACAAGTAAACACTAATATAAAGAAAGCTCTAATCCTTGAATTAGGGATTAGTAGTGTATAATGAATATGTATACATGAATTCACAGTAGCTTCATGTGGGGAAGTGGAAAAGAATCCTACTTCCATAAGCCATGCATGTCGTAATTATTATAATCAAAACCAAGTGCTAAATCCATGAGGGTCATACAGCATGCATATCATAAGAGGTGACCGAAATGCCAGGAGAAAAGGGATAGTAACCCCTTCTCCTGTGTAGATTACTAAATGTGAAAAGAAAAACTTTTGTTTTTTCTTTTTTTGGGTCACCCTGCCCTCGTGGGAGACAGCTGGTGTTTTAAAAAAAAATATCAAAGTAGACCATTGGATAACATGACCTTACACAATACATTTTGTTGTAACACACTCAGAAGTGTAACTAAGTGTATCAGAAAAAATTGTGATACAATAACTTTCGAACAAACTCTGAGCCATCTTCTAGAATGCTAACTTCTTGCACTGACCACTACCCCAATGGAAATAAGTCACTCTGTCTGACTTTTTTGGGTTATCCCAGGTTCTTTAAACATATGCTGCTATGTTTTTTTTTTTTTTATTATCACACCGGCCGATTCCCACCAAGGCAGGGTGGCCCGAAAAAGAAAAACTTTCACCATCATTCACTCCATCACTGTCTTGCCAGAAGGGTGCTTTACACTACAGTTTTTAAACTGCAACATTAACACCCCTCCTTCAGAGTGCAGGCACTGTACTTCCCATCTCCAGGACTCAAGTCCGGCCTGCCGGTTTCCCTGAATCCCTTCATAAATGTTACTTTGCTCACACTCCAACAGCACGTCAAGTATTAAAAACCATTTGTCTCCATTCACTCCTATCAAACACGCTCACGCATGCCTGCTGGAAGTCCAAGCCCCTCGCACACAAAACCTCCTTTACCCCCTCCCTCCAACCCTTCCTAGGCCGACCCCTACCCCGCCTTCCTTCCACTACAGACTGATACACTCTTGAAGTCATTCTGTTTCGCTCCATTCTCTCTACATGTCCGAACCACCTCAACAACCCTTCCTCAGCCCTCTGGACAATAGTTTTGGTAATCCCGCACCTCCTCCTAACTTCCAAACTACGAATTCTCTGCATTATATTCATACCACACATTGCCCTCAGACATGACATCTCCACTGCCTCCAGCCTTCTCCTCGCTGCAACATTCATCACCCACGCTTCACACCCATATAAGAGCGTTGGTAAAACTATACTCTCATACATTCCCCTCTTTGCCTCCAAGGACAAAGTTCTTTGTCTCCACAGACTCCTAAGTGCACCACTCACTCTTTTTCCCTCATCAATTCTATGATTCACCTCATCTTTCATAGACCCATCCGCTGACACGTCCACTCCCAAATATCTGAATACGTTCACCTCCTCCATACTCTCTCCCTCCAATCTGATATTCAATCTTTCATCACCTAATCTTTTTGTTATCCTCATAACCTTACTCTTTCCTGTATTCACCTTTAATTTTCTTCTTTTGCACACCCTACCAAATTCATCCACCAATCTCTGCAACTTCTCTTCAGAATCTCCCAAGAGCACAGTGTCATCAGCAAAGAGCAGCTGTGACAACTCCCACTTTGTGTGTGATTCTTTATCTTTTAACTCCACGCCTCTTGCCAAGACCCTCGCATTTACTTCTCTTACAACCCCATCTATAAATATATTAAACAACCACGGTGACATCACACATCCTTGTCTAAGGCCTACTTTTACTGGGAAAAAATTCCCCTCTTTCCTACATACTCTAACTTGAGCCTCACTATCCTCGTAAAAACTCTTCACTGCTTTCAGTAACCTACCTCCTACACCATACACTTGCAACATCTGCCACATTGCCCCCCTATCCACCCTGTCATACGCCTTTTCCAAATCCATAAATGCCACAAAGACCTCTTTAGCCTTATCTAAATACTGTTCACTTATATGTTTCACTGTAAACACCTGGTCCACACACCCCCTACCTTTCCTAAAGCCTCCTTGTTCATCTGCTATCCTATTCTCCGTCTTACTCTTAATTCTTTCAATTATAACTCTACCATACACTTTACCAGGTACACTCAACAGACTTATCCCCCTATAATTTTTGCACTCTCTTTTATCCCCTTTGCCTTTATACAAAGGAACTATGCATGCTCTCTGCCAATCCCTAGGTACCTTACCCTCTTCCATACATTTATTAAATAATTGCACCAACCACTCCAAAACTATATCCCCACCTGCTTTTAACATTTCTATCTTTATCCCATCAATCCCGGCTGCCTTACCCCCTTTCATTTTACCTACTGCCTCACGAACTTCCCCCACACTCACAACTGACTCTTCCTCACTCCTACAAGATGTTATTCCTCCTTGCCCTATACACGAAATCACAGCTTCCCTATCTTCATCAACATTTAACAATTCCTCAAAATATTCCTTCCATCTTCCCAATACCTCTAACTCTCCATTTAATAACTCTCCTCTCCTATTTTTAACTGACAAATCCATTTGTTCTCTAGGCTTTCTTAACTTGTTAATCTCACTCCAAAACTTTTTCTTATTTTCAACAAAATTTGTTGATAACATCTCACCCACTCTCTCATTTGCTCTCTTTTTACATTGCTTCACCACTCTCTTAACTTCTCTCTTTTTCTCCATATACTCTTCCCTCCTTGCATCACTTCTACTTTGTAAAAACTTCTCATATGCTAACTTTTTCTCCCTTACTACTCTCTTTACATCATCATTCCACCAATCGCTCCTCTTCCCTCCTGCACCCACTTTCCTGTAACCACAAACTTCTGCTGAACACTCTAACACTACATTTTTAAACCTACCCCATACCTCTTCGACCCCATTGCCTATGCTCTCATTAGCCCATCTATCCTCCAATAGCTGTTTATATCTTACCCTAACTGCCTCCTCTTTTAGTTTATAAACCTTCACCTCTCTCTTCCCTGATGCTTCTATTCTCCTTGTATCCCATCTACCTTTTACTCTCAGTGTAGCTACAACTAGAAAGTGATCTGATATATCTGTGGCCCCTCTATAAACATGTACATCCTGAAGTCTACTCAACAGTCTTTTATCTACCAATACATAATCCAACAAACTACTGTCATTTCGCCCTACATCATATCGTGTATACTTATTTATCCTCTTTTTCTTAAAATATGTATTACCTATAACTAAACCCCTTTCTATACAAAGTTCAATCAAAGGGCTCCCAT
Organism: Cherax quadricarinatus; assembly: GCF_038502225.1. Lineage (NCBI taxonomy): Eukaryota > Metazoa > Arthropoda > Malacostraca > Decapoda > Parastacidae > Cherax > Cherax quadricarinatus. Next base: position 17,442,297 of record NC_091335.1, on the reverse strand, counting down.
TATCATTTACACCTGGCACCCCAAACTTACCTACCACACCCCTCTAAAAGTTTCTCCTACTTTAGCATTCAAGTCCCCTACCACAATTACTCTCTCACTTGGTTCAAAGGCTCCTATACATTCACTTAACATCTCCCAAAATCTCTCTCTCTCCTCTGCATTCCTCTCTTCTCCAGGTGCATACACGCTTATTATGACCCACTTCTCGCATCCAACCTTTACTTTAATCCACATAATTCTTGAATTTACACATTCATATTCTCTTTTCTCCTTCCATAACTGATCATTTAACATTACTGCTACCCCTTCCTTTGCTCTAACTCTCTCAGATACTCCAGATTTAATCCCATTTATTTCCCCCCACTGAAACTCTCCTACCCCCTTCAGCTTTGTTTCGCTTAGGGCCAGGACATCCAACTTCTTTTCATTCATAACATCAGCAATCATCTGTTTCTTGTCATCCGCACTACATCCACGCACATTTAAGCATGCTGCTATGTATGATAATATATGTAACTGTAGTATGTATTTGTGTTAACCTGAATAAACTTACTTGTGTGGGTTCAGCAGTACTACTTATGATTAATTTCCCTGATGGACAGGTTCGTAAATATTTTTATATTCTAGTCACAAACAACATGAACAGGATGATGTACGATTGGTAAAAATGTGCCAAGTAGCGCTCATTGATATTATTATTATTATTATTATAATCAAGGGGGAAGCGCTAAACCCGTAGGATTATACAGCGCCCAGGGGGGGATGTGGAAGGCATTCAGGCTTAATTCGGGGAACTGGAGCACAGATTCAATTCCCTAAATCAAGAGCCCCTCACCAACATCAAGGAACCTTCCATGAGGGGTCGCTCATTGATAGAGGAACATTTTTTTTATTCGAAACCAAGTGCTAAGCCCACAAGGTCATACAGCGATAGAACATAGATTAGTAAATTTTAATCATTGCATCCACAGAGATTAGTAAATTTTAATCAGGGCTTACACACTCATTATTGTTACTGTGCATTTATGATTATTGTTTATTTGTGATTATTGCCGTATATTTACGATTATTATTGTTGTATTCGTGGGATTAGTGCTGAACTTGTAGGGATGCCTCAGTGAATGGGAGGAAAGGGTAGGTAGGTCCAGTTCCTTAGATCAAGAACCCCTCACTGTTCCTTATTTTTAGTGTTTATCCATGAAGTTTGAAACTCTATTATTACTGTATATTCATGGGGGAAGTGCTAAGCTCCATGAACCGTCTTAATACTGTATATTCACGGGGAAAGTGCTAAGCTCCATGAACCGTCTTAATACTGTATATTCACGGGGAAAGTGCTAAGCTCCATGAACCGTCTTAATACTGTATATTCATGGGGAAAGTGCTAAGCTCCATGAACCCTCAGTACTCTATATTCATGGGGGAAGTGCAAAGCTCCATGAACCCTCTTAACCCTTAAACTGTCCAAATGTAGATCTACGTTCACGGGCGAGGGGCTCCAAACATAGATCTACGTTTTTTTTTACATGCTTTCAAATGGGGAATATAAAGGTCGGAGCACTACGCACATGAACGTAAATCTACGTTTGGACAGTTTAACCCTTTGACTGTTTCAGTCGTATGTATATATATATATGTCTTAGGAGCCAATGTGTTTGACATATATATACGTACTCAAAAATTCTAGTGGCTTCAGATCAAGCAGGAGAAAGCTGGTAGGCCCACATGCGAAAGAATGGGTCTGTGTGGTCATTGTGCACCATATAAAAAAAATCCTGCAGCACACAGTGCATAATGAGAAAAAAAAAGCGACCGTGTTTTTGGATTAAAACGCCGACTTTGAGGTGTATTTTCATATAGTTTTTATTATATTCTCCTTTTCATAGTTACATTTGATAGAATGAAAAACATATCAAAATAGTGGTGATTTTGATTGGTTTTACTAAGAAAAGACCTTGAAATGGAGCTCAAAGTAGGGAAAATGGTTGATTTTTGCCAATGTTCAAGAGTAAACAAATGATGTTATTGTCCAATAAATGTCCAACTAGCCATTCTGATATGCAGTCATGAATGGGTTGATGTTATTTATACAATTATTAAAATTTTACAGTAGTTTGCATAACAGCAAATCTTCTATTTTTTGTTTGAATAAAAATTCCAAATAGAAACCAAGAGTAATATCAGAGCCAGAAATGTCTGCATTGTTCATACTGGACCCTATTTTGAAATTGGCATATTTTTTAATTTGCGTGAAATTAGCCAATTGTCAGTTCCGACCACTTTATTGGGTAGTTGAAATCGGTAAATGGGCAGTTTCTTGTACTCAATTGATAGAACAAATGGAGTTCTAAAGAAATAGTTTTGAGTTTGGTCGACTGGAACAATGGAATTAGCCAAGAATAGGTCTCAAAGTTGGCAAAATCGCCGATCCGTAAATATCGCCAAGGTCGTTAACTTCGCGAGAGCATAATTCCATAAGTTTTCCATCAAATTTCGTACTTTTGGTGTCATTACCATCGGGAAAAGATTATCATTTCATAAGAAAAAATAATTTTTTTTTTTTTTTTCAAATATTTTGCGACACCAGGAGACACCTCAGGATTTGGGGTTACGACAGTCAAAGGGTTAAGGGTTAATACTGTATATTCATGGGGGGAAGTGCTAAGCTCCATGAACCCTTTCATTACTGTATATTCATGGGAGAAGTGCTAAGCTCCATGAACCCTCTTAATACTGTATATTCATGGTGGAAGTGCTAAGCTCCATGAACCCTCTTAATACTATATATTCATGGTGGAAGTGCTATGCTTCATGAACCCTCAATACTGTATATTCATGGGGGAAGTGCTAAGCTCCATGTCCCCAAACTAGATCATTTTCTGTATACTGTAAAACCAATTTTTACTTTTAATCTGGAGTTTGCATGTAATTAGTAAAGAATTTTTTAAAATTAATATCAGTATCCTCCATTAACTTCAAAAACATCATTAAAACAATAGTTTTATTCAAATATAAAGTGGGCAGAATTGTTTTTCAAGTTTTATTAAAGCATGTTTGTTATTATAATCATAAAGAAGCGCTAAACCTACAAGGGTCATACAGCGCAGAAAGCATGTTTGTATATAAAGTTTATTATGCATTGATGCAGTAAACAATTATTACATTCATTGAGTTAGTACTACAAACATTTATAAAATGTTTAATCACTTACTAATGTTTGTCATATATAATGTAGGTGGCACTATTTGATTTTGCTTGTAGTAGGTTTTTGTCTAATTTTGGGGCATATAGCACCTGTTTTAATTTTTAAGAAAGATTTATAATGTATGAAAATAAATTTAAGTGCAGTATTTTGTGTTGTTGCAAAGACTGATTATGTGTGAATGATGGTAAATTTTCCTTTTTTTGGGTCACCCTACCTTGGTGGGAGATGGTCGATGTGCTAAAGAAAAAAAATTGTAACATCCAAACTTGCAGATCAGTGGATATTACTTATTACGAAGTTGTGTGTTCTTCCTCAATATACAGTTTTTGGACTGTAAGGTTTGAAATTATATTCATGGAATACACTAAACTTTTGTTTGTAATCCAGAGAAAATTTGAGGAAAGCATTATGGATCCTGAGAAACTTCAGTTATCAAATCCTGATAGGTAATACTATAATTTTTCAAAATAAGCCTAACTGGATTAATCAATTATTATTATTATTATAATCAAAAAGAAGCGCTAAGCCACAAGGACTATACAGCGCTGCAGGGCAGGAAGGAAGTGAGGGCATCAGGTGGCAAAAGGGAGATGGATGAGCAACAGGTTACGGATAACAGCGGGGCAGTGGATGGTGAAAGGGTAAAGGGCAGCAAGAGACTGAACCAGAAAGGGCTGAGGGGAGTGCAAAAAGTATCATCAGAGTTTGTGGAGTAAATCAGTCGTTGTCAAGAAGTCAATGAGAGAGTCAGGATTAAAGGAGGGTCCATCAGCAAGAAGGGAAGGTAAAGAGAGAGTAGGAGAACGAAGACGACGTTGGAGGTAAATTCTGCGTGCTCGCTGATAGAGAGGGCAGTCTAACAGAATGTGGCTAATCGATACTGGAACTTGACACTGCTCACAGAGAGGAACAGGGTGCCTCTCCATGAGATACCCATGAGTAAGACGAGTGTGGCCAATGCGAAGGCGGGAGAGAGTGGTCTCCCAACCTCGGCACTGATGACAAGAAGACGGCCAGTAACCTATGCTCGGTTTAATAGAATGAAGTTTGTTACCGAGCAGAGTTGACCAACGTTGTTGCCAACGGGTGCGAAGGTGGGTAGCTATTGCAGCAAAATAGTCCAGAAATGGAACACCTCGATAGGAAATTGGTAGGTCATATACTGCTGACCGCGCAGCAGTGTCTGCCTGTTCATTGCCCTGTACGTCGACATGACCAGGGACCCAACAAAAAACAATATCTTTATGTTTGGTAGAGATACGGCGTAGCCAAAGTTGGATACGGAGAACTAGGGGATGAGATGTATCAAATTTTCGTATAGCCTGTAGAGCACTAAGGGAGTCTGAGACTACTACAAATGATGACACAGGCATAGATGCGATACGAATAAGTGCTGCAAGAATGGCATACAGTTCAGCAGTAAAAATGCTAGCTGAAGATAGTAAATGCCCTCGTACGACGCTGTCCGGAAACACTGCTGCGAATCCGACGCCGTCTGAAGACTTAGAGCCATCTGTGTACACAGCGGTGGCATGAGAATGAGAGTGGAAGTGATCAAGAAAAAGAGAGCGGGAAGCCACCGTAGGCAGTTGAGCTTTCGAGCAAGGGAGTGAGAAAGAACAGACCCGAACAGCTGGAACTTCCCAGGGGGGTAGGGAAAAGTGAGATGCTACATGAACATATAAAGGTGGTAACTGAAGGGAAGACAAGAGTGAAAGTAGGCGAAGAGAAAAGGGACGGAGCAAACAGGGGCGGCGAACGAATAAAGAATGTCTACTAATATCGGTGACCATTCTATAAATGGAAGGATTGTGTAGATCGTGAGAGCGTACATAGTAACGAAGGCAATGGGCATCACGGCGATCAGACAAGGATGGAACATTTGCTTCTGTATAGAGGCTCTCAACAGGGGAAGAGCGAAAAGCACCAAGGCACAAACGTAAGCCTTGGTGATGGATAGAGTTAAGGCTAGAGAGAGTAGCAGGAGAGGCCGCGGAATAAATCTGGTCACCATAATCGAGTTTCGATAAAACGAGGGCTGAATGTAGGCGAAGCAGAGTTCGACGATCAGCTCCCCAGGAAAGATGAGCAAGGGTTTTAAGAAGGTTTAGCCGGCTGTGACAAGTTGCCTTCAGAGAGGTAATGTGAGGTTTCCAGGTTAACCGACGGTCAAAGAGAAGGCCTAGAAACCTGACTGTATCACGTTCGGGGATACGGGAGCCATAGAGATACAAAGGATGATCGGAGATAACAGAGCGTCTAGTGAAAGTAATTTGGTGAGTTTTGGTACTTGAAAATTTAAACCCATGTGTGGTGGCCCAAGTGGAAACACGGTCGACCGCATGCTGGAGAGAAACTGCAATAAGGTGACAGTCAGCGCCTGCACAAGCAATAGCGAAGTCATCAACATAGAGTGATGACCAAATTTTGGGTGGAAGAACAGAGGCCAAATCATTTATAGCAAGGAGAAAAAGTGTTGTGCTTAGAACACATCCCTGAGGGACACCTTCAGCTTGGACGAAGTCCGGGGAAAGAACATTATTGACTCGAACACGGAAATGTCTGTCAGTTAAAAAGTTCTTAAGGAAGGATGGTAGATTGCCTCGGAGGCCTAAGGAATGGGCCTGGGCCAAAATATTATACCTCCAAGTTGTGTCATATGCCTTCTCAAGGTCAAAAAATATGGCAATAACTGAGTGATTATTCGCAAAGGCATTACGAACATACGTATCCAAGCGTAGTAAGGGGTCTATGGTAGAACGACCCTTACGAAAGCCATATTGACTAGCGGAGAGACTGTTGTGAGTCTCTAAATACCACATTAAACGTCGATTTACGAGGCGTTCCATCACTTTGCAAACTGCACTTGTAAGAGCGATGGGGCGATAGTGGGAGGCATCATGTCCTGTAGTACCCGGTTTGCGGAAAGGGAGAACAATGGCAGATTTCCACAGCTGGGGAAGAACTCCTTGTGCCCAAATAAGATTGAAGAGGTGTAAGAGGACTACAAGGGCTGACCGATGTAAATGTTGTAACATACGAATATGAATGTCATCAGGCCCAGCTGCCGATGATCGGCAAGCTGAGAGCGTTGCCTCCAGTTCTTGAAGTGTAAAAGGCACATTATACTGTTCTTCTCCGAGAGAAGAAAAGTCCAAGGGTACTAACTCTCTGGCAGACTTTGAGGAAAGAAACGAGGGGCATAGATGGAGCCCTCGGGAAATACGGACCAGATGTGTGCCAAGTTCAATGGCAACGTCGAGAGGGTTTGCTATATCAACACCAGTGACCCGTAGAACAGGAGCCGGGTCAGGAGAGTATTTACCACTCAATTTCCTCACTTTTTTCCAGACTGCACTCATAGAAGAAGCAGAGGTGATGGTGGAAACATAGTCTCGCCAACAAGTGCGTTTAGCTTCACGGATGACACGGCGAGCGATCGCACGCTTCTGCTTAAAATCAACAAGTCTCTCAGCGGTTCTATTGTACCGGTACCTGCCCCATGCAGCACGTTTCAAACGGACTGCACGAGCACAAGCAGGAGACCACCAAGGCACGCACTTCTGAGAATGCCTGCCTGAGGTTTGGGGTATAGAATGAGAAGCTGCGGTATAAACTGATGTCGAGAAGATGTGTAGGAGCTCATCAATGGAGGATGAAGAAGGAACCTCACTAAAAGCAGTGAGGTGTGAGTAAAGATCCCAATTTGCCCGATCAAATTGCCAGCGAGGGCTACGGGAAGGTGGTGAATAGGAAGGAGAAGTAAGAATGATCGGAAAATGATCGCTGTCATGTAAGTCTGGTAGAACAGACCAGGTGAAGTCTAGTGCAGTGGAGGAAGAGCAGACTGATAGATCGATGCAAGAGAGAGTATGAGTACGAGGATCAAAATGGGTGGGAGTACCCGTATTTAAAACATGGAGGGGGTGAGAGGCAAGAAAAGCCTCCAACTGAATGCCACGTGAGTCACAATGAGACCCCCCCCAGAGGAAATGGTGGGCATTAAAATCACCAAGTAACAGAAGTGGTGGTGGTAAGGATGAAACAAGAAAGGCAAAGTCTGGGATAGAAAATGCTCGAGAAGGAGAGAGATATAAAGAACATATTGTAAACCACTTATTCAAGTGGATACGGGCTGCAGTGTAATGCAGCGAGGTATGGACAAATAGTTGACAGTACGGAATATCATTGCGTAGAAGAAGGGCACTTTCATTAAAGGTCCCATCTGAGAAAGGATCCGAAGAATACAATAAATTATAGCCTGAGATAGGTTGGAAAACAGCCGAGTGTAATTTTGGTTCTTGTAAGCAAGCACCAACAGGGGAAAACCTGGAAAGCAACATCTGAAGCTCACCCCGATTACCCCTGAGGCCGCGGATATTCCACTGTAAATAGGCCATGATTGGCGATGAAGAAAATATCAGGAATCTGTAGGTAAAGGCACCTACGGACTAGAGGGGTTAGAAAAGTCAACGTGTGGTGGCATTGGAAGATGTTCAAGTAGCGAAGGAACGGAGCGTTGCGAAGAATGGGGTTGTGAAGATGGAGGAGAGGGAAGAGAAGGAACAGGAAGTGAATCAGTGTCCATTGAAGGTTTAGTCTCTGCAATATATTCTGAAATGGCTTCAAGTGTTTCTGAATTCAAAGATGTATGGGAAACCATATTGGAGATAGGAGGAGGAGGGTGAGTAAAGATTGAGACAGTAGTGGACTGTACCAAAGTAGAGGGGGAGGGAAAAGTGTAAGGGACTGGAGATGAAGTGTGGGGGGGGACAGAAGAGGTAGAAACCTGGGAGGTGACAGAAGAGGGAGAAACTTGGGAGGGGACGGGGGTGGAAGGCATAGTACGAGGAGGAGGGTGAATCTCCACACTTGTAATAGAGCCAGAGAGAGGGGAAGAACTAGGTACAGAGACTGGAAAGGTAACGTGTGGAGGTGGAAGAAGGGAAGGAAGGGGCAAAGAAGATTTGAGCAATGTGGATTTTTTGGACTTCTGAGTAGAGGGGCGATTGGTATTAGGTGTCGTACGAGGTCTTGTCGATACTGGGGCTTGTGAGGAAGGACGCGAAGATGTGAGAACAGACTGAGTTGTAGTCGGGACGTCAGAGCCAAGGACAGCAAAAGGATTAGATGCCGTAATGGCTATGGGAGGGGTAACAACAGAGGAGGCTGCAGAAGATGGGACCCCAGAAGTGGGGGGACGTTTGGAAACACGAGAATAAGAAACACGGGGTAGTCTCCCTTGGAGGCGGAGATGAGTAACTGCCATAGCATAAGGGAGACCTTCTGCCTCTTTGAGGCAACGGATTTCACGTTCATTTAAGTAGACCTGGCAACGGCGGGAGTACGAAGGGTGAGCTTCATTACAATTAAGGCAAGATGGAGGTTGACTGCAAGATGTATTAGAATGGTTGTCGGCACCACAGACTGGGCATTCGGCCATAGATCTGCAATATTTCGCTGGGTGACCAAAACGCCAGCAATTTCTACATTGTTGCGGTGTAGGTATCACCTTTCGAACTTGTAACCGATGTCCCGCGACATATACAGAGGACGGGAGTTCTCGGCTGTCAAAAGTTAAACGAGCCACATTGCAAGGGTAACGTCTCCGCCCCCGGGCAGGAAGGACATAAGTGTCTACTTTGAGGATTGGGAGATCCTGGAGTTCCAGCTGTTCAAAAATGTCATTGCCACATGACTGGAAATTCTGTTGGACTATGGTATGGGGCAGAATGACAGTACCACTACAAGAATTGAGAGAAAGATGTTTTTCAATAGTGATAGGAGTAGTATCGATATTCGAAAGGAGAGAAAGATCATGAGCTTGGGTAGCATTCTGGACAGTGACGATGCGCGTACCGCTCTTGAGAGCGTGAAATGAAATATCTCTGCCAACATGACGCAGGAGCGCTTTGGCAATACTATGGTCAGAAAGGTAGGCAGAAGAAGAAGTTGGTCTTAAAGTAAAGAATTTAGTCCATTGTGTGGTCCGAAACTGAGCGTGGAGAGGGAGTGCTTGACGTGTCGGTCGTTTCCGAGTAGAATGGGAAGGTAACGACGGAGCATCATCAGGAGATTGACGTTGGCGTTTAGGAGTAGGACCGGAGTTGGTCCGGCATGAAATGGGTGGGCGATTTGAAAATTGCCGTACCGTAGAGGGAGAAGCCGGAAGCATAGTCAAAGGAGAGCGGAGTTCAGACAAATCGAAGGAGTCAGTCGAAGCCCCGGTACCTGAAGCGGGTGAGGAAACAGCACCAGCAAGAGGTACAGGGGCATCAGGAGTGTCCGAAGAGTGGTCTAAACACAAGGCAGGGTCAGAATGGGGTGCGGTATCAAGAAGGGGCCCGGGGGTAGTGGTTTCATGGACTAGGGCTGCCATGGTTAGGTTACTCCTTTGCTTTTTGTTTTTAAGAAAAAAAAAGAAAGAAGAAAAGAAAATAAAAACAAAAAAAAGAATAAAAAAAGGGGGGAGCGGGGAGGAATAGTTCCCAGGAGGAATGAAAGGGCCGGAAATCTCCCTCCGCGCCCAAGAGGACTCGACACCGCTAGTAGCGCAGATGCAGCATGGAACCCGTGCCATACCCTACCCTTCATGCCAGTAAACCAGCAATCCGGGATAGCAACCTCACATCTGCCGAGCTACCTCGGTGGACAAAAGAGAGGGCGGCCGGATATCCGCCACAAAGCATACCTCCTTCAGCCACCACCCCCGGAATCCGAAAGGTGGCTTCCAGAGATACACCCGTCGCCCAAAAGACACCCAAAGCTACTCCGGGATACCGGAGAGGGATCGGGACATCCCTAGGCAATCCAGATTCCACGGCAAACTACGCCACCGCCAAGAAACCTCAACGGAATGGGATCGACCCCGGTGTCCTTTCCCCTACCTAGGAACTAGCGCGCCTGTGGGAGAAATCACGAAGGCTAAAAAGAGGAAGGGCAAAAGGGAGGGGTGAGGAGGAGGAGGAGGAATGGAAAAAGGGGAGGATGGGGAGGATGGGATAGGGGAGGGGAGAATGGGGGGTAATTAGGTTCGGTCTGAGGAAGAAGACCGACAGGGCTAATTCCTCAGACCAAGAGCCTCTTCACCACGCCAAGGAGCCCCCCTTGAAGAGGTGGATTAATCAAGAAATTGAATTATGTCCTAGTATTATGTACAGAGTATTAAATCTTCTCCCACTACCATTATGATGTTCATGGCTCAGAAAAAACTGCTAAATATAGTATCAGGTTTGATTCAAGGAAGGAGAGGGGAGATCCAGTTCTTTGTATCAAAAAGTTCCTCACTGGTATGAGGAATTTTTTTTCACCTTGTAAATGAAAACTTTGAATATTTTGTTATTCTGAATTCCTGTATCCTTTGTATGATTTCCAAGACATGTAACAAATTGGATGAGAAAAACATTGATTACAGGCAACAGTAATTTTTTTTTTTTAATTTTTATTTATATCTTCAATGCTGTATATACAAAATGTGTAGATGTATGTAACACCTGAAAGTTACACTGAAACCAGAAAATAACATAACTTTGCAAGGTAAAGTATAGTTGTATGAGAGCATGGATAAATTTTTAACTTTAACAAACTAATTTTCCTTAACATACTTTTTGTAGTCAAGCAACAAGATTTGTGGGGATTAAGTCCTTACAAATAATGAATCTGCAAATATGTACTGTTAAATTCTGTTTATTTAATAAATCATGTTCCAGATTTAGGTTCATTTTGCATTTCAGGGGCCATCTCTAAATATTGATTTAACCTCATTAATGTTCATAAGAATGACCAGAAAAAACTGAGCATGAAACTAACGTGAGCACATTTTGAACAAAATACTAGGGTTGATTTTCAGTATAGGTTTCATGCACCAGAGCAAAAAAATAAAATGGGCTTCACTAACAACAAACTATTTACAAGACCTTTCAGTAAAAAATGTTGGCTAAATGAAGCATACTAAATTTAGGGGCTCGACTGATTTTATTTGCTAAAAGCTTTCTAAAACTACAACTGAAGGACCTATTCTAAAATGATGTACAAGTGCAATTTTGACTGATGGCCTGAAAATCTAGTGTAACAATACATAAAGACATTTAATATATCAATCTCTTATGATTAAACTATTTACAATTTTATTCACAATACAAACAAATAAAAGCTCAAGAATATATAACATTATAACATCCATGAAGATATTGTACAATATATCACAACCTGTCCAGTTTCTGACCTAGTTCCTTTTAAAGGTAGAAAATAATGCAGTATGTCCTTATGTCATATATGTAACAATACTGCAGCAAGTAGGAAAACATTTTAAGACTAAATACATGCAGATATGATGTGCTTCTTCCACCAAGCAGAATAAAGTGGAAAGCTGGAAAACAGCAATTGGTATAGGAACATACCAGAGGGAATATACAAGTCTAGAAACAAACATACTGATATATGTGGGAGACATTCAAGATGACATACTCTAATAAATTAAATGATGTTATTAGAAATTAAACAAAGGTAGGTAGTCAATATTTATCTTAAGTAAAAATAGCAATCATTATATTAAAGTAAAACCTCTATTTTGATAGCCAAAAACCTACATTTGTATCTTTGTACTCTATTAATTTGGATTTTATGACCTGCACTAAAATTAAACATAGATGGTACATTGACACACAGATACCATATTCACTACATTATGTATCATATATAGCATTTTGAGGTGGAATTTATACTCACTGTTTTAAGTCCCTCCTTAAAGGAAGTATAACTTGCCAAGTTCTCACTTGGCTCATGTAAGTTACAAAGAGTATGTACAACATCTTGTAGTAAAGGCATCAATTGGAGTCAAAGATAAAACCTAAATCACTAATGAGATCCTACAGTAACCAAAATTTATCAATGCTCATTTCGTACAGTAAATGCCTTACCTTTATGTATGAAACACTAGCTGTAAACAATACTCATGTGAATGACACACAGTATGCAGTTTAACCCTTAAACTGTCCAAACGTAGATCTACGTTTTTTCAACATTTGAAAGTATGTAAAAAATGTAATTTTTTTATTTGAAAATGTGTAAAAAAAAAAAACGATCTACTTTTTTGTTATACTGTATTTGAAAATATGTAAAAAAAAAAAACTGTAGAACTACTTTTGGAACACTTCGCATGTGAACGTAAATCTGTTTGGACAGTTTAAGGGTTAAGACATTTAGTTATACGTTTTGTCTATCAGGGAATTTATTAATGGACTGATAAAGTCCCTAGTGGACCAAGTCTTTTTAATAAATGTCATAAACCACAAATTGTCTTTTTTTTACACATTTGTTGGTATAATTTACCAATGATACACAGCACTCATGATATTCTTGTGTATGGAATGAATATAACTAATTTCACTTGCAGGTTTATATTTCTGTATAAAGTATATTCTTCATATTAATCTTCATTCAAACATTAATGCTTAAACAATTACACACAAAAAAAAATTTACCACTGTCTTATAAGTTTCTTTAATGTGTCCCATATAATAATAATGTTGGTTTATAATCACAACTCCTAAAAATGTATCTCATGCCTTGCTGCAGGTATCCTCCAAAGAACTAATTACTGTACAATGTTAAATGATGTACATTACTGTGGAAACAAAAATATTACTTTACATTTTAGAGAATTTAGAAAATTCAAGTTAATATTATACTAGAAGCATTGTCAACTACTACTGATAATGATTACTGTATTTACAGTTGCAAGGTTTAAAAATCTCTTAAGTGTTTGAGACTTGCCTTTGTTGCAGGTATCTTCAAAGTTATTTATTAAACCCAATAATTTCACAATGACATGAATGTAAATGACATCTTTTTTATTAACCCAAACATGGTTGCTGTCCTGACAATACCACCTCAACAATAACTGAAAGATAAAAGGAGCCTTATTTGTAACTTCATTTTACAACTTTAATTTTTCTTTTTCTTAAACACCAAGTGTGTTTCATAATAGCTTCAGTATTGCCTTTCACATAAAATAACATACAGAACTAGGAAAGCACTTTCTACTCCTATCTAAAATTTGGGGAGTGTTGAGCTTTTCTTATATGACTAGCTTTCCTTTGAACACTAGAGCATCAAAACAAGGACCTGTGTGTGTTCTACTTCCGTACAAAAGCAAAAATCTTATATAAAGAATAAAATCCCTATCATGTTAAGTATTACAATCAAGAAGCACTAAACCTACAAGGGTCATACAATACAATATCATGTTAATAAATGCATCTTTTTACTGGAAACTGTCATGACAGAATAAAAAAACATTTCATGATTTAGTTACTTCATTGTTCAAAAAATTCAGATTCAGGAAAGAATTGGTTTAGTAATAGAGTTGTGGATGAGTCAAACAAATTCCCGAGTACTATCATAGAAGCTAAAATGTTGTGTAGTATTAAAAATGGGTTAAATACATGAGTGGGTGTGAGCTGGACCTGACTGGCTTGTGCTAATTGGTCTGATGCTGTGCTCCTTCCTTAACCCTTAAACGGTCCAAACGTATATATACGTTCACTCGCGTAGCACCCAAATGTATATACGTTTTATTTTTCCTGACAACAAATTTGGCACGATTGGCCCGAGATGCCTGGTCAGCATAGAATTGGTCTTAACACTCGGTGTGCACAGTATTAAAAAAATCTGGGACCACTTAGTACCTTTCTGCCAATAGTCGCTTATATCTCACCCGAACTTCCTCCTCCCTTAGTTTATACACTTTCACCTCCCGCTTACTTGTTGCCACCTTCCTCTTTTCCCATCTACCTCTTACTCTAACTGTAGCTACAACTAAATAATGATCCGATATATCAGCTGCCCCTCTATAAACATGTACATCCTGGAGCCTACCCATCAACCTTTTATCCACCAAAAATAATCTAACAAACTACTTTCATTACGTGCTACATCATACCTTGTATATTTATTTATCCTCTTTTTCATAAAATATGTATTACTTATTACCAAATCTCTTCCTACACATATCTCAATTAAAGGCTCCCCATTTACATTTACCCCTGGCACCCCAAATTTACCTACTACTCCCTCCATAACATTTTTACCCACTTTAGCATTGAAATCCCCAACCACCATTACTCTCACACTTGATTCAAAACTCCCCACGCATTCACTCAACATTTCCCAAAATCTCTCTCTCTCCTCTACACTTCTCTCTTCTCCAGGTGCATACACACTTACTATAACCCACTTTTCACATCCAATCTTTATTTTACTCCACATAATCCTTGAATTAATACATTTATAGTCCCTCTTTTCCTGCCATAGCTTATCCTTCAACATTATTGCTACTCCTTCTTGAGCTCTAACTCTATTTGAACCCCTCAAGGAAGGTTCCTTGATGTTGGTGAGGGGCTCTTGATTTAGGGAATTGGATCCGTGCTCCAGTTCCCCGAATTAAGCCTGAATGCCTTCCACATCCCCCCCCCCAGGCGCTGTATAATCCTCCGGGTTGAGCGCTTTCCCCATGATTATAATATAATAATAATCTAACTCTATTTGAAACCCCTGACCTAATCCCATTTATTCCTCTCCATTGAAACTCTCCCACCCCCTTCAGCTTTGTTTCACTTAAAGCCAGGACATCAAGCTTCTTCTCATTCATAACATCCACAATCATCTCTTTCTTATCATTTGCACAACATCCATGCACATTCAGACTTCCCACTTTGACAATTTTCTTCTTATTCTTTTTAGTAATCTTTACACACACATATATATATATATATATATATATATATATATATATATATATATATATATATATATATATATATATATATATATATATATATATATATATAATTTATATATTTATTTCAACAAGTCGGCCGTCTCCCACCGAGGCAGGGTGACCCAAAAAAGAAAGAAAATCCCCAAAAAGAAAATACTTTCATCATCATTCAACACTTTCACCACACTCGCACATTATCACTGTTTTTGCAGAGGTGCTCAGAATACAACAGTTTAGAAGCATACACATATAAAGATACACAACATATCCCTCCAAACTGCCAATATCCCAAACCCCTCCTTTATAGTGCAGGCATTGTACTTCCCATTTCCAGGACTCAAGTCCGACTATATGAAAATAACCGGTTTCCCTGAATCCCTTCACTAAATATTACCCTGCTCACACTCCAACAGATCGTCAGGTCCCAAGTACCATTCGTCTCCATTCACTCCTATCTAACACGCTCACGCACGCTTGCTGGAAGTCCAAGCCCCTTGCCCACAAAACCTCCTTTACCCCCTCTCTCCAACCCTTTCGAGGACGACCCCTACCCCGCCTTCCTTCCCCTATAGATTTATATGCTTTCCATGTCATTCTACTTTGATCCATTCTCTCTAAATGACCAAACCACCTCAACAACCCCTCTTCTGCCCTCTGACTAATGCTTTTATTAACTCCACACCTTCTCCTAATTTCCACACTCCGAATTTTCTGCATAATATTTACACCAGGACATCTCCACTGCCTCCAACCGTCTCCTCGCTGCTGCATTTACCACCCAAGCTTCACATCCATATAAGAGTGTTGGTACTACTATACTTTCATACATTCCCTTCTTTGCCTCCATAGATAATGTTTTTTGACTCCACATATACCTCAACGCACCACTCACCTTTTTTCCCTCATCAATTCTATGATTAACCACATCCTTCATAAATCCATCACACACACACACACGTACGTACGTTTGGACCATTTAAGGGTTAAGTGGATGTGACCTGGATCTGACTAGGTTAGGTCCGTGGCTTAAGCTGGTAGATGACTTGGACCTGCCTTGCATGGGCCAGTAGGCCTGCTGCAGTGCTTCTCCTTCCTTATGTTCTTATGCATAAACTAGGAATCCTTGTAAGTTCCATGACTATTTTGCAATTAGTGGACAAAGAATCGAGTTTCCATCACTCCTCTCACTGATGACCCACATGGGTTTAACACTATACAGGACAACAAACTGTATAAGAAGCTTCATTAACAGGTTGACTTGCTACTGACATTGTATTAAACTCTTAAGTCATAAAATACTTCAAATAAATTACCCATAAATGTACAGTATAAAGCTTAAACACTGCAGATCTGGTGCTCTTTGTCAAACATATGTACACATTCTGCAGATCTAGTGTTCATTCCGTCTAGTGTATATACAGTCTTGCATATCTGGCAATCCTTTTTCCTTATTTTAAAATTAAAAAAAAATCAAAGAGTAATTAAATTTTTATGTAATACTTCAATGAATGCATGACTAAAGCTATTGCTGAATCAGAGTAAAAATTAGAGCCATTTATAAAAATGCTAGAAATTTTAGCCCTTTGCCTCAGTACAAATATTAATATATGGAACATGACATTTCTTGTAAGAGGCAAGATTTTTTCCCCAAAGGTAAAAATTAAAATACAATGCCAGATAGAAAGAGTGAACCATTTAAGGTGCATAAAAGGAATTTTCCCTTTAGAAAATTTCATGAAACAACTGTATAATAAATTTCTTAGCATCCAGAAAAAAAGAAAATAAGTACAGGTGGTAGATGCTCTATCCTTATGAATATTTTAAGTGGTTGGAAGAACAGGTTCATTGTTAAAGTCTGCTCTACCACATATGGGTTTCTCTTATCTCTCCAATGATGACATTTGCATTCTGGAGAGCCTATAAAAAGAAAATGATACTATATTAGCTTTCTCATTTTGCATACCTACTATTACCTGAAAATACTCATTCATCTTTCCATTACTGTATGAAAAATGCATGTTCAGGTAACTGCAAATCTAGTAACAATTTTTTTTATCACAGGAGTCACTACTCACAAAATGCACAGCCATAATTACTATTATTATTAGTGTTCATGATAGAGCACTAAATCAGTTTAACTTATTCATCTGTGCATTACAAGGAAAGCTGACAGTAAGGAACAATTGAGGAGGGGGAGCGTAAGTGCAAAAGAAGGCAGTGTTATAAAGAAGTATTATTGTGCTTTCCAAGAGGAGGGCAGCCAGACTAGGGGCATCAAGGTATTGAAGGAGAGGTTGGAGATGAAGTCTACATGCTCTTTTTATAAACAAGATAATCCAAGATATATTTGTTTAACTGTCAGCATGACCTGACAAATCTCACAGAGGAATAGTGGGCTTTTCTCAGAATACAAGTCTCTTACATCCTATGTGCAGTTATAAGAATGCCATTATGACACTTGAAATCAGTGGCCATATATGCAAGTGCGATTTGATTAAAACTGATCAAAATACACTTATACCAATTAAGACACTGGAATAGTACTGGAAAATGCTGCACTTGGTAAAGAGCAACCTCCTGCAGCAGGATGGTAGGGCCTGAGCTACGCAATATGCTGAGGCATCTACAAATTCATGGCTTCAAACACCAGAATGTCAAAGGACCCAGTATAAAAAAAAAAAAAAAAAGTTTGTTAGTTGAAGATGCAACAAAGCACTGAATATAAAGGATGCAGAGATAGGAAAAATTAAAGCCTTGGATCAACTGTAATGCACCTTGAGAGTCTGTAACTACTGTAAGAAAAGTACAGTGGAACCTCAGTTTTCATTTGCCCTGGTTTTTGTTGAATTTGGTTTTCAACAACTCTCTTCGTCAAAATTTTGTCCCAGTTTTCGTTCATCACCTAGGTTTTCATCGAGCTGACAGTGGTCCACCATACCAAACGTGTCCACCTGCCCGCACCCACACAAAGCATCCCACGCATTCTGAGTCAGTCTGGCTTTGTTTCTCATCGAGTGAGCATTACCCTGCTCGTTTGTCCGAAGCATTTCGTAATAATCCATGATTTTTTGTGCTTGTTTATTGAGTGCGACTGCTAAATAAGCCACAGGCCCAAAGGAAGTTCTGAGTGCCAGACCTTTGATAAAGAAGGCAAGAAACGCAATAGAATTCAAGAATGAACTCGTAGCAAAGTACGAAAGTGGAATGAGTTTCAAAGTTTCGTGGAGAAATATCACTACCGCCTTCTACAAAGGTAGAGGATGGCAGATTGTGGTAGAAGGTGGTAGTGATGGTGGTAGAGATAACCTCTCCTCCCTCTCCCCTCCTCGCTGTCTTCCATATGCCAACAAGAGTTCAATAAAGGTAAGAGTGATGCTAAATGTTCATATATCCATTTCATTAGAACTTTATACAGTGGAGCCCCGGTTCACGTTATTAATCCGTTCCCGAGAGCTCATTGTAAAGCAAAATTATCAGAAAGCGAATCAATTTTCCCCATAAGAAATTTTTTTTTATTATTATTAACACACTGGCCGATTCCCACCAAGGCAGGGTGGCCCGAAAAATAAAAACTTTCACTATCATTCACTCCATCACTGTCTTGCCAGAAGGGTGCTTTACACTACAGTTTTTAAACTGCAACATTAACACCCCTCCTTCAGAGTGCAGGCACTGTACTTCCCATCTCCAGGACTCAAGTCCGGCCTGCCGGTTTCCCTGAATCCCTTCATAAATGTTACTTTGCTCACACTCCAACAGCATGTCAAGTATTAAAAAGTATTAAAAACCATTTGTCTCCACTCACTCCTATCAAACACACTCATGCATGCCTGCTGGAAGTCCAAGCCCCCCGCACACAAAACCTCCTTTACCCCCTCCCTCCAACCTTTCCTAGGCCGACCCCTACCCCGCCTTCCTTCCACTACAGACTGATACACTCTTGAAGTCATTCTGTTTCGCTCCATTCTCTCTACATGCTCGAACCACCTCAACAACCCTTCCTCAGCCCTCTGGACAACAGTTTTGGTAATCCCGCACCTCCTCCTAACTTCCAAACTACGAATTCTCTGCATTATATTCACACCACACATTGCCCTCACACATGACATCTCCACTGCCTCCAGCCTTCTCCTCACTGCAACATTCATCACCCATTTAAGAGCGTTGGTAAAACTATACTCTCATACATTCCCCTCTCTGCCTCCAAGGACAAAGTTCTTTGTCTCCACAGACTCCTAAGTGCAATAATGGAAATTAAATTAATCCGTGCAAGACACCCAAAAGTATGAAAAAAAAACTTTTACCACATGAAACATTAAGTTTAATGCAATAGAATAATCACAATAACAATACAGTAATCACAATAGAATAATTGACACTTACCTTTAATGAAGATCTGGTGATGACTGATGGGATGGGAGGAGAGGAGTGTCGAAGTTTTTAATGTTTAGAAGGGGAATCCCCCTCCATTAGGACTTGAGGTAGCAAGTCCTTTTCTGGGGTTACTTCCCTTCTTCTTTCAATGCCACTAGGACCAGCCTCACCATGCCTAATCACACTATGTATGCCACTACGATTCTTAAATCTTTCAAGCCAACCTTTGCTGGCCTTAAATTCACTCACATCACCACTAGTTGCAGGCATTTTTCTAATTAAATCCTCATGCCACTGCCTAGCCTTTTCACAAATGAGCGCTTAAGAGATGCTATCTCCAGCTATCTGTTTTTCATTTATCCACACCAGTAACAGTCTCTCAACATTTTCTAACACTTGCGATCGCTGTTTTGTAATCACAGTTGCACCTTTTGCAAGAACAGCTTCCTTGATTGCCGTTTTCCTGCTCACTATAGTTGAGATGGTTGATTGGGATTTACTATACAACTTGGCCAGGTCCGACACACGCACTCCACTTTCATACTTTGCAATTATCTCTTTCTTCATTTCAATAGTCATTAGCACTCTTGGTCTCGAAGGGTTGGCACTAGAAGCTTTCTTGGGGCCCATGGTGACTTATTTCGCAGAAACAAGCACCAGAAACAGTGATAATATGGAATGTACCGAATGTATCCTTAGATGCGCACACACTGGCTGACTTGTAAACATTGGTACACACGGGGCAGTTCAGGCCACATGTGGACACGTCTCGTACGAATCGTATCGCGTACCGGATTTTGTAACGGGAACCGAGGCAAATTTTTTGCGATATAACGCTTCGGATACCGGATTTATCAGTTACCGATGACTTCGTGAACTGGGGGACCACTGTATTTATTTCTCATTGTCTTTTGTATGTAAAACTATAGTTATTCCCTATAAAATGTATTTTTTGTCAACCCTTTCAGGGTTTCGGCCGTACTAGTACGGCTTACGCATCAGGGTCCTTGACGTACTAGTACTCATAAATTCTAGCGCCTTCAAATCTAGTGAGAGAAAGCTGGTAGGCCTACATATGAAAGAATGGGTCTATGTGGTCAGTGTGCACAGTATAAAAACAATCCTGCAGCACACAGTGCGTAATGAGGAAAAAAAAAACTTTGACCGTGTTTTTGGATTAAAACAGCGACTTTGCACTGTATTTTCGTATGGTATTTATTATTGTATTCTAGTTTTCCTGGTCTCATTGTATAGAATGGAAGACATATTACAGAAATTGAGACGATTTTGACTGGTTTTACAACGAAAAGTACATTGAAATTGAGCTCAAAGTAGCAGAAATGTTCGATTTTTACCAAAGTTCAAAAGTAAACAAATCATGCTAAGCATCGAATACACGTCAACTGGTGAGTCTAATATTCTTTCACAAGTGCGCCAATATTATTTATAACATTTATACACTAATGCAGTAGTCTGCATAACAGTAAATCTTCTATTTTTTGTAAGAATAAAAATTCAAAGTGGAAAGCAAAAGAATGTAAGAGGGGCGTGGGGATGTGACTAATGAACAGAGGAAATGTTATTTTAGTGCCAGGAATGTCTTTCTTGTTTATTCTGGACCCTATTTGGAAATTGGCATCTTTTGAAATTTGTGTGAAATTGGCAAAATTGCTAAATTCTGACCACTGTATTGGATAGTTGAAATCAGTAAATTGGTGGTTTCTTGTACTCATTCGATAGAAAAAATGGAGTTCTAGCGAAATAGTTATGATTTTTGTCGACTAGTACATTGGAATTGAAAGAAAATAGGGCTCAAAGTGGGCAAAATCGCCGATGTGTAAACATCGTCGAGACCGCTAACTTCACGAGAGCATAATTCTGCAAGTTTTCCATCAAATTTCATACTTTTGGTGTCATTATGAAAATAGAAAAACAACAAAGAAAGAAAATACAAATAGAAATAGGTAGCAGCCCAGCCACCGTCGAGAGAAGACGTCGTCGTTCCTGCTCTTCAGCTGAGCAACTCTGAACACTGTTGCTCGAGATTTTTCTTGAGTTATCCTGAGTAATTCTTCACCAGAGCTGAGAGGAAACTTGCTTGCAGTCACTTCGAGCCCCATCCCATCAAGAGGGTAAGGCGGTGCCTTGCTTGCTTGTTCACCCCTCTCATCCCCATCCCCCCATCCTTCCCCATCCTCCCCTCTCCCAAACATCAACACTGGCCCACACACTTAACACACTACATACATTGCTATCCTTCTGACTTTCCTATCTTCTTCTTTTTCGGCAACTTCGCTTTGGCGAGTTAACACAAGGCATTTTGACCATCCGGTAGCCCGTGTGGTTTTTTAAAATCCGGCCGATCTTTGCCTTGGGCCCTTTCCCCTCACTACTCGAGGGTAGGCTATCTTAGGGGCTGACCTTCATAAGTCAGCTGAAATAGGATGTCAGATTAACATTAAGGAAAGATCCCTTTTTGTTATGAAACTCCTCTGCCAGATGTTCCTTCCTAGACATCATGGCGAGGATACGTGTAAGATTAAGTATTGTTGGTAATCAAATGTCAATGAAAGAAATTCTAACATGTATTTGCTCCAACTCAACTGTTGCTCCAGTGGATGTTTTTCAAACCCACGCTGGAGCAGTACTTCTCCTCTCTTCGGAAGAAGAGTTACTTCAACTGCTGAAGCATGATGTCATTGACAAACTGAAGACTTCTGGTGTTACCCCAGTTACACCTGAGAGCTATCAAGCTCAGAGGACTGTGTTTGTGGCCAGAATCAACAGTTTCATGAAACATAGCACAGTGAATGAAATTGTTGAGGACATTAATACAGAGAATTCTGAATTTAGGGCTGTAGAAGCACATAAATTCTCTAATCCTACCAACAACAAGGTGACCTTAAAGCTAATACTTGAGACACCTGAGGAGGCCAAACTTGTGTGTCAACATGGATTCAAATGTTTTGGCACCAAATGTGCATCTGACCAAATCTCTCTTGAACGATTTGTCAGTGTGACACAATGTTTCAAGTGTTATGCCTTTGGTCATAACACCAACAAATGCAGTACTCAAGGGCAAATTTGTAGCATTTGCTCTGGCCAACATTCTTATCGAGACTGTAATAATAAAAATACACCCAAAT
Source organism: Cherax quadricarinatus (assembly GCF_038502225.1). Classification (NCBI taxonomy): domain Eukaryota; kingdom Metazoa; phylum Arthropoda; class Malacostraca; order Decapoda; family Parastacidae; genus Cherax; species Cherax quadricarinatus. The sequence continues at coordinate 17,419,793 of NC_091335.1, read as the reverse complement.
GTGTCCTCTGCCACGGAAAACATCATGCTGTTTCTGCTATTTGTCCTGAAAGGAAAAAGGAAATGCAGAAAATTATTGAAGCCAAGAAACTGTCCACTTCAAAGAAGATCACTCCCCAGGCACTACCAACGATGTCCCAAACTTCCTTCCCAGCTCTGCCTGGATCAAGTGGGACTCCTCAGGTCTCTACCAATGGTTCCAATGTTTGGAATTCTGCCCCTCTTGGAGTGCCCCAATCTAACCCTCACCTACAACATACACAACCGAAACAACAAGGTTCAGTCTCATCTATGTCTCAGGTATCCACAGCCGGGGATATGACGAGAGCACAACTAATGTATATGCTGGCCAAAGACATAGCAGGTGGTGATATTCAACTCTGCTCTCAGGTTTTAAATGATCTGTTAATGGCTAGTGGGATCACTCCCATCACTATCCCAGAAAATGTGAAGGCTATTATGACCCAGCCTTCTCATAACAAGAAGTATGTACCCTACTCTACATCTAAAAATAAACCTAAGTCATCCCTGGCCCAGGGATCGCCCACCTCGCATACCCAGGTTGTCAACTCCCCTCAACCCGAGAAGTCAACACCTGAACATAACAATGCCCCAGAAATTGGTGCCTACTCTCCCGCTATTGAAGCTGATCCTGTTGAACAGGAACTTTCCCAGGATAACTCACCTTGCTTACCTAATTTTCCCTTGGAGCCTCCACAGTCTCCCATTAACTCTCACGAGCCTCTGCTTCCTGTAACTGGGAATATCATACCTCCGTTTTCTGATGATGACTCTAACGATTCTAATGAATCTGTTAATATTACTACCTCTAGTGAAGATGATGGCATTTTTAATACACAAGCACCTACGCAGAAGTTCCCTCCTCCCCTTGACGAGTCCAGCAGGAATAGTGTGGATACCACACATGACACTACTTGCAGGCGTTCAGACCGCAGTACACGAGCGAAGTGCAAGAAATAATGGGGATTACAATTTTCCAACTTAATGTTCAACATTTCTTTAATAACCGTTACCTTCTTGAGGTTGAACTACATAATTACAATCCCAATGTTATACTTTTGAACGAGACAGCTGCAAGAGTTGATCAACATATTAAATTACGTGGTTACTGTACTGTGGAGAAATCGAGAGGACCTTTTAGTGGCGTAGCAATCTTAGCTAAATTAGGCTATACATTTAAAAATATTCATGTTGATGAAGATAACATTCTTGCAATAGAAATGACAACGTCTCATGGACAACTAGTGATAGGAACTGGATATTTTCCCCCGAGACAACAATATATAGAGTCAATTCCTCTACATAGGATATTAAGCAGAAATATTCCAACAATTCTAGCGGGAGATTTTAATGCTCATCACCCTGCCCTCTTCAACTGTAGAACTGGTATTCCACTGGGTGACTTAAAAGGAAAACAACTCTTTAATATCATGACAGCTAGAAACTTGTCATTTCAAGGCCCATTCTTTAAATCGTACATTGGACCTCATCCAGGGACACCAGATATAGTACTGACAAACAGAGACTGTGACATCTTCCACTGTCGTATATCTCCTGGTGGAAACGTAGGATCTGACCATATCCCTGTTATAATACAACTACAAACTTCTCCATTTAGAATACCTGTACCTCCTAAACCCAATCTTAACACCCTAGGATTTGACCCCTTCAGGGCATTTCTGGGTGAAGATGAAATTGTGTCATTGAAAAATCTACCTTCCACTGCAATTGATGATGCAATCAGGTCCCTGCATAATCGAATAATTGAAGCTACTAATGCAACTTGTCAATTAGCTTCCACAAAGATATACCAACAATATAAACCTACTAGGGAAATTAGAGACAGTTTAAGAAATTATCAAGCAGAATGTCGAAGGCATCTTCAAACGCGACAACCACCAGTAGCTACACTGCACCGATTAAGGCAAGAATTAATTAACATGATTAGTCATCACAAACGGGACTTATGGAAATTGCTAGTTCTTCAAGCTAATCAGTATAAACGCGAACCAGCAAAATTTTGGAGTAAGATCCGACAACTTTTAGGGGCAAAGCACAAGGCTCCTAACTACCTAATTCATACCTTCACTGATGAGGATGATGAAGTTGAAATTAAACTTGACGATCCACAGGACCAGGCTAATTTGATGAGTGATGTATGGGAGAAAATTCTCTCCCACAATAACAGTCGTCAATTTAATAATAATCATTATCAGTTGGTAAATGAATGGAGAGATGAGAACTTCGATGATCTACAACCACTACCTTCCATCGATACTTCAACTCTTGAGGATACCCACCCGCTTACTAGACCTATTACATTACTAGAGATGAGTCAGGTTATTGGAAGATTGCGTAATAGAGCCCCTGGCCTCTCTGGAATAACAATGAAACAAATAAAGTTCCTTCCCAGAAATTGTAAACAGTCTTTGGTAAATATCTTTAATTCCATCTTGGCCTCAGGACATTTTCCAGTGGTTTTTAAGACTGCTAGGATGATCTTTCTAGGTAAGCCCAATAAAGACATTCACCAACCTGGGAACTATAGACCTATATCTTTACTTGAAGTCACTGGAAAAGTTCTTGAGAAGGTCATTTCCAACAGATTGAACTACTACATGGAAAAATTGAAAAACAATTTGGCTTTAGAACACATAGAGGTACCAATCATGCAATAAATGTTATTTTTGATACTGTAGCAAGTCTAAAACATCAGGGAAATCTTGCCTTAATTGCTACCAGAGATGTTCATAAAGCTTTTGATAGCTTATGGCATGATGGCCTTATATATAAACTCATTGACCTACCAGACCATAACTGGACTTTTCTAAGAGTAATATATAATTTCTTAACTCAAAGAAAAATCATTCCCACCTTTCATGGCAGGTCGACAGAGCCTTTTATACCGACGGCTGGTGTCCCACAGGGTTCTTGTCTCAGTCCACTTCTGTTCAACATTTATGTGAATGACCTTCCTCAACCAGAGTTTAGTGATACGATTGTGACACAGTTTGCAGATGATGTTATTCATGTCGTCTCATCAACTCCGGTAACAGGAAAATACAAGTATGAGAGAGTCATAGAAAAAATGAATATTGAACTTCGTCGAACATCTAATTGGGAAAAGAAGTGGAGAATTACGACTAATCCTGACAAGGTCCTTGTTAGCACGATAGGATGTTTTGCATCAACAATTGAAGATAAAGGAGGTATCTCCATCAGAGGTACACCTGTAGCCATTAGAAACCCTAACAAGATTTTGGGTTACGAAATAGACAGGCTGCTCCACTCAACTGCTCATGTAACTAAAAAGATCAACATAGCCAAAGTCGGTCTTAGCAGTCTCTTTCGATTCAATCAAGCCCCTCAACATGTCAAAAAACATCTGTACAAAATGTTAATAAGACCTGTACTCGAATACCCTTGTGTCCCATTGTCATTAACAACAAAGACCAACATGCTACGGTTACAAAGGGTCCAGAATAGAGCTCTTCGCTTTATTACCGATACCAGGAGGAGAGACAGTTAAAATGGCAGATTTACACATACAACAAGATATTACTGCCATAAATGTACGCCTTGACACCCTAAAAAAGAAACAACTTTATACAATGCAAGAACTATACATGCCAGATAGAGAACATCCTATACAAGTAAATACCACGGATTATACCATCAATACTCCTCCTCACAGGACTCAAAGAATGACTCTCCCACAGAGGGTCCGTCGTTTTATTCATAAAGATGATTACCCTCGACCCATGATATTGAGCAACCTCCCAGATGAAGAAGATTGGGTACCACCAGAACCCTTCTATGTATACTGAGAACATCATCGCCCCCAATTAGGGAGACATCTTATATAACTTTCTAATGTAAAAATTATGCTCTTTACTATGGCTGGACACCACCTGCAAGAAGCCATTGTTTCGAACTTCTATAAACTGGCCAGAAAATTATTGCCTTCATTGTCGCATAAATATCCGTTGTGCAATCGCAAAAAAAAAAAAAAAAGCAATTGCAACTTGTATAATTACTACCAATTCAGAGTCATGTACTTATATATCTGTTATATCTATGTGACTCTGATGGGTTAGTCTTATACCCCTTAAATAATATCTTATCATTTCACGTACACTTTTAACCCTTTGACTGTTTCCGACGTATAAATACGTCTTACGAGCCAATGTTTCTGACATATTTATAAGCATAAATTCTAGCAGCTTCAAATCAAGCAGGAGAAAGCTGGTAGGCCCACATGTGAGAGAATGGGTCTCCATGGTCAGTGTGCACCATATAAAAAAAATCGGGGAGCCAGTGGTGCATTGTGGGAATGCCATTTCAGTTGTCCTTTTTCAGCATGTCTAGCGGTAAGAAATATGTGATTCCCCAGCAAATCTGGGACTCTTCTCTTCCCAAGTGATGCTCTAACACAGATGGAAGTGTCAGTGAAGATCAATTTCATGATTTGGAGGAGTTTGAGACCAAAAGCAATGGAGGAGGAGGAGGGGAGGAAGAGGAGGAGGAGGAGGAGGAGGAGGAGGGAAGGAAGAGGAGGAGGAGGAGGAGGAGGAGGAGGAGGAGGAGGAGGAGGAGAAGAGGAGGAGGAGGAGGAGGAGGAGGAAGAAGAAGATGTAATAATATTGTTCCCTTGAAGCAAGAAAAAAAAAAGTCCACCCCATGACAGTGACAAGATAAGGGGAGATAACATCTGATAAGAGCTGACTTTGATGAGCGTAAAGGAGGGTAATATTACATGACCATCGCCCTCCCTTTGTTTTTGCTGGTACACAAACATTTGTCTGTCTGTCTATTTGTCTGTCTGTCAAGCTCTCTGTCTGTCCATCTAGCTCTCTGTCTCAGAGAGAGCCACAAGACTGTGTCATCACGTTTACTCACATCTTCAAGCAGAGTATAGCACTTTGTCTGGATTTCTTGGGTTATCCTAGGTAATTTACACTATGTATACTTGTATTTATGTGTACCTGTGAGACAGAGATAGGCAGACAGATAGAAAGAGAGACAGATTGAAAGATATAGAATGAGGGAGAAAGATAATTAGATAGAATGGAGGAGGGGAAGCAGCATCCGACCCCATTGTTTTGACAGGCCGTAGGGGTAGTGACTAATGAGACAATATGTCACTTTGACAGCTGCTGACTTCTGACTCAAAACAATTATAAGCCACACACTCCCACACAAGGAAGACAAAGAAAAAGAAGAAGAAGAAGATGTAGACGAAGAAGAAGAAGAAGATGATGATGAAGAAGAAGATGATGAAGAAGAAGAAGACGATGAAGAAGAAGAAGAAAAAGAAGAAGATGATGATGAAGAAGAAGAAGAAGAAGAAGAAGAAGAAGAAGAAGAAGAAGAAGAAGAAGAAGATGATGATGATGATGATGATGATGATGATGATGATGATGATGATGATGATGATGATGATGATGATGATGATGATGATGATGATGATGATGATGATGATGATGATGATGATGATGATGATGATGATGATGATGATGATGATGATGATGATGATGATGATGATGATGATGATGATGATGATGATGATGATGATGATGATGATGATGATGATGATGATGATGATGATGATGATGATGATGATGATGATGATGATGATGATGATGATGATGATGATGATGATGATGATGATGATGATGATGATGATGATGATGATGATGATGATGATGATGATGGAGGATTTTGTTTGTTTGTTGTATACAACGAGTGTATATATGTACATTGCACCTTACTTTGGTCTCATAGGTCACATAAGTTATGTGAAAAAATAAAATAGTGAAAAAAAACAAAAAACCTTCAATTACAAGTAAACTAAAGTTTACCGGGTGAGCGGCAGTCGCCGCTGTTGCCATACGCGGCTCATTTTCTGCAAACTTCACGGCTCTATATCTCGGTAAGTACCGATGGCAAAAAATTTTTTTTTGGACTAAAACACTCAGAAAAATAATCTTAACATTTTCATAAGAAAAAATAATTTTTTTTTTTTTGAATATTTGGCGACATAGAATGACAGTTTCAGAGAGGGGCCTGAAACAGTCAAAGGGTTAAATGACACCAAAGTGGTTGGGCCACTTACCTTTATATCCTACCTCTCACCCCCCTCCCACCCTTTTCCAATATTTCTATCCTTATCCATCCTTCTTCCTTACCCATCTTACCAAAGCTCTGGTCATAAGAAGCGAAAGTGTCATTATGATCGGGAAAAGATTCTCTATCTTTTCATAAGAAAAAATAATTTTTTTTTTTTTTTTTTTTTTTGAAATTTGGGGGACCCTGAGAACAAGTCTCTGAGAGGGCCTGTGGACCCTGAAAGGGTTAATACTTTTGGGTGTCTGGAACGGATTAATTGAATTTACATTATTTCTTATAGGAAATACTGCTTGAGTTTTCATCGAATTTGATTTTCCTCAGACTTTCTGGAATGAATTAATAACGAAAACTGAGGTTCCACTGTACTGTCAAAGTAGCAGAAATATTAGATTTTTGCCAATATTTCTGAGAACCAGTAAGGCCACTCTCCAGTCTGTTTTGTGGGTTTTTAATAGGTTTGATTCAATTATTGAGACACTGCAAATCATAACCAATCATTCCTAGTTAAAATTGTCAATCCATAAATTGCACTGAGACTGCTAACTTATCCCCTTTTTCTTTATGCAAAAAGAATGAGAGTAAGAATTATAAGGGACCAAGTCAGTGGAGTATACCTGGTAAAATGCATGGTAAAATTACTGAAAAAATTTAGGGTAAAACAGAAGGATCACAGATGTACAAGGAGGATTTAGGAAGGATAGAGGATGTGTAGACCAAGTGTTTACATGGAAGCATATAACCAAACGATATTTAGATAAAGATAAGGTATTTTCAATGATTTATGGATTCAGAAGAGGCATATGATAGTTACTTAAAGCATTTAAGAGTTTTTTGCGACAGGCTCAGGTTTGGTCATGTAGGAGAAAGATTATTTTCCAGTAAGAATAAGCATTAGATGGATTTGTGATGTCACCATATTTGTTTAACCCTTTCAGGGTCCAGGCCCCTGATCTGACAATTGCTCTTAGGGTCCAAGAAAAAAAATTCTTATGAAATGGTAGAGAATCTTTCTGAAGGTAATGAAACCAAAAGTACATGGAATTACACTCTCAGAAAGCTAGTGGGCTCGGCGATATTTGTATAGGAGATTTTGCCCACTTCGAATCCCATTTTAGGCCTATTACAAAATTCCAGTCAGCCAAACGCTTAGCTATTTTGCTAGTATGCCTTCCATTCTATTGATTGATTACAGAAACCACCCATTTAATTATTTCAACTACTCAATAAAGTGATCAGAAATCAGTAATTTGGCCAATTTCACATGAAATTTAAAAATGAGTTATTATTATTATTATTATAATCAAAAAGAAGCGCTAAGCCACAAGGGCTATACAGCGCTACAGGGCAGGAAGGAAGCGAGGGCATCAGGTGGCAAAAGGGAGGTGGATGAGTAATAGGTTACGGATAACAGCGGAGCAGTGGATGGTGAAAGGGTAAAGGGCAGCAAGAGACTGAGCTAGAAAGGGCTGAGGGGAGTGCATAAGGTATCATCATCAGAGTTTGTGGAGTAAATCAGTTGTTGTCAAGAAGTCAATGAGAGAGTTAGGATTAAAGGAGGGTCCATCAGCAAGAAGGGAAGGTAAAGAGAGAGTAGTAGAACGAAGACGGCGTTGGAGGTAAATTCTGTGTGCTCGTTGATAGAGAGGGCAGTCTAACAGAATGTGGCTAATCGATACTGGAACTTGTGGCCAATGCGAAGACGGGAGAGAGTGGTCTCCCAACCACGGCACTGATGACAAGAAGACGGCCAGTAACCTATGCTCGGTTTAATAGAATGAAGTTTGTTAACAAGCAGAGTTGACCAACGTTGTTGCCAACGGGCGTGAAGGTGGGTAGCTATTGCAGCAAAATAGTCCAGAAATGGAACACCTCTATAGGAAATTGGTAGGTCATGTACTGCTGACCACGCAGCAGTGTCTGCCTGTTCATTGCCTTGTACGTCGACATGACCAGGGACCCAACAAAAAATAATATCTTTATGCTTCGTAGAGATACGGCGTAGCCAAAGTTGGATACGGAGAACGAGGGGGTGAGATGTATCAAATTTTCGTATAGCCTGTAGAGCACTAAGGGAGTCTGAGACTACCACAAATGACACAGGCATAGATGCGATACGAATAAGTGCTGCAAGAATGGCATACAGTTCAGCAGTAAAAATGCTAGCCGAAGATAGTAAATGCCCCCGCACGACGCTGTCCGGAAACACTGCTGAGAATCCGACGCCGTCTGAAGACTTAGAGCCATCTGTGTACACAGCGGTGGCATGAGAATGAGAGTGGAAGTGATCAAGAAAAAGAGAGCGGGAAGCCACCGTAGGCAGTTGAGCTTTCATATATTACACTTACTTTCCATTTTGAATTTTTATTTGCCCAAAAAAATAGATTTACTGTTATGCAGACTACTGTGTTATTGTAATATTGTATAAATAATATCAGTGCATTCACAAACACGTATTAGACTGACTACTTGGACACGTGATGTAAATTGTGTCCTCTGGAATATTGGCATAAACTGAACATTTCCTCTACCTTGAGCTCAATTTCAGGCTACTTTCAGTCCTGAAACCAATCAAAATCATCTCTATTTCTGTAATGTATCTTTAATTTTATCAAATGGCACCAAGAAACTGAGAATACAATCATAAATTTAAACCATCCAAAAATACACCACAGTCGCTATTTTCAACCAAAAATAGTCACTGTTTTTTCCCCCATTATGCACTGCATGGGGCAAGATTTTTAAATATGGTGCACACTCACTGCATCGACCCATTCTCTCGTATCTAGGCCCAAATTTATCACTCACTGCTTATCTGAGTGAGATGAGCTCATCACATAGTTCTATGGCACAGACCTTGAGCTCAAAGCAGCAGTACTACGACACAGGCCTCAAAAGGATTAACATATTTATAGATGGGGTTGTAAAAGAAGTGAATGCTAGGGTGCTGGGTAGAGGTGTGGGATTAAAAGATAAAATCTAATACAAAGTGAGAGTTGTCACAGTTGCTTTCTGCCAATGACATGGTACTTTTGGGAGATTCTGAAGAGAAGTTGCCAGGGCTAATACACAAATTTGGGAGGGTATGTAACAGAAGAAAATGAAAAGTGAACATAGGAAAGAGTAAGGTGATGATAGTATCAAAATATTTAAGTAACGAAAGATTAGATATCAGTTTGGAAGTGAATGTGTTCAGATATTTGGGGGTGAACTTGTTAGAGGACAAGTCTATGCAAGGAGAGGTGAACTACAGAACTGACAAGGGGAAAAGGTACTGAAGCATCTGTGGAGACAAAGACACTTATCCATGGAGGGAAAAAGAAAACATACATAGATGTGAAACATGGGTTTTAAACGCTGCGCTGAGGAGGCTATAGGCAGTCGAGATGTGTCTGAAGGGCAACGTGTTGTGATTATGCAGAGAATTCATAATTTTGAAATTAGGTGTGGGGGTTACCAAAAGAATTATCCAGAAAGCTGAGGAGTTATTGAGGTGGTTTGGACATTTAGAGCAGATGGAACATAACAGGATGTCTTTGAGGGTGTATCAATCTGTAGAGGGAAGGAGGGGAAGGGGTCATCCTAGGAAGGGTTGGAGGGAAAGAGCATACAAGGTTTTATATGCAAGGGGCTTGGACATCCAAGAGGCATGTGTAAGCATGTCAGATAGGAGTGAGAAGAGGCAAATGGTTTTTATGACTTGTTCGTGCTGTTGGAGTGTGAGCAAGATAACACTTATGAAGGGATTCAGGGAAACCAATTAGCCAGAATTGAGTCCTGGAAGTGGAAAGTACAGTCAGTGCCTGCACTCTGGCAAGTGATAGCAATGGTGAATGTTTTTTTTTTTTTTTTTTTTTTTTTTGAACATCTTGCCTTGGTGTGAGATGGAATGTAATAAACTTGTATATGATGAATGCCATATATATGATAAATGTACCCATATTGTGGTGGTTTAACTCTTTGCCTGTTTCGGTCATATACAGTGGACCCCCGCCTTACAAATGCATCGCGTTACGTTAAATCTGCCATATGAAGCATTTGAACGCAAAATTTTTGCCTCGCCTCACGATAAAAAACTCGCCTTATGTAATTCGTCCGGGACGCGTCCCACGTGTGGCCTCAGCGCCAGTGTTTACAAGCCAGCCAGTGCAGTCGCATCTACGCATACATTCGGTACATTTCACATTATCCCGGTGTTTTTAGTGCTTGTAACTGCAAAATAAGTCACCATGGGCCCCAAGAAAGCTTCTAGTGCCATCCTTGTGGTAAAAAGGGTGAGAATTAGTATGGAATTGAAAAAAGAGATTAAGGAAATGTGTGCAAAGTGGGTTGAACTGCAAATCTTTACAGATGAAAATCACCATGACACAGCTACTGCAAGCCGTGTTGGCAACCTGTACAATGACAATGTTATGGCCCATTTTAGGAAAGTCTTAATGGAACGGGAGGTACAGAGCTCTATGGACATTTTTGTTGTGTGACAGAGGTCCAGTGACTCTCAAGCTGGTCCTAGTGGCATTAAAAGAAGAAGGGAAGTAACCCCAGAAAAGGACTTCCTACCTCAAGTCCTAATGGAAGAGGATTCCCCTTCTAAACAATAACTTCCACACTCTCCCCTCCTCCCATCCCATCAATCATCACCAGATCTTTAATAAAGGTAAGTGTCATGTATTCTATTCTTAGTAGAGTAGTAATTGTGCATGTCTTCTTCAGTTTGTGTGTATTAAAATTAATATTTCATGTGGTAAATTTTTTTTTTTTCATACTTTGGGGTGTCAGGAACAGATTAATTTAATTTCCATTATTACAGGGAAACCGGCAGGCCGAACTTGAGTCCCGGAGATGGGAAGTACAGTGCCTGCACTCTGAAGGAGGGGTGTTAATGTTGCAGTTTAAAAACTGTAGTGTAAAGCACCCTTCTGGCAAGACAGTGATGGAGTGAATGATGGTGAAAGTTTTTTCTTTTTCGGGCCACCCTGCCCTGGTGGGAATTGGCCAGTGTGATAATAAATAAAAAAAAAAATATTTCTTATGGGGAAAATTAATTCAGCTAATGATAATTTTGGCTTACAATGAGCTCTCAGGAACGGATTAATACTGTAAGGCGGGGGTCCACTGTATATACGTCTTACGAGCCACCGTGTTTGACGTATTTATACGCATAAATTCTAGTGGCTTCAAATCAAGCAGGAGAAAGCTGGTAGGCCTCCATGAGCGAGAATGGGTCTGAGTGGTGGGTGTGCACCCTGTGAAAAAAATTGGGGACTCAGTGGTGCATTGTGGGAACGCCATCTTAGTAGTCCATTTTCGCCATGCCTCGCGGTAAGAAGTACCTCACTCCTTGGGGGATTGGAGGTATTCTGTTCCCAAGTGATAGCTCTAACAGTGATGGAAGTGCCAGTGAAAGTAAATTTCATGGTTTTGGAGTGGGTGCGACCAAAAGCAGCGCCCAGGATAATGTAATTAGTGCTGAAAATCCAGACGACCCACAACCATCCACCTCTGGTGCTGGACCATCTCATTCAAGTTCATGTGTACATGACTCAGATGTGAGGAGTGAAAGTGATAGTGACAGTGATTTCAAAGCTATTGAAAGCAGTTCTAGTTGCGACAGTGAGGGTGAATATTCTCCAGTGAAGCGGCAGTATATACAATGTAGCATGCGTTCTGGTAGTGTGTCATATGTTGTTCCAAGGGGAAGGAGTAAATCTTGGAGTACATCCCGTGGCCCTACACCACGAACTGATAGTGAAGATGACGATATTGTTACAATGGGTATGAATAATGTGAGTGAGACAGCAGATGGTGGTGGTGGTGGCAGCATGAGTCATGTGGCACCAGCAGTGGGCCACACTACTACCGACGCTGCTAACTCAGCACAACCACCACCAGCCTCAACCAACCCCACTCCCACAACATCCACAACCACAACCATCTTTCAATAACCAGAATCCACCAGCAGACCACATCTGGGATTGGCAGCAAGGTGACAATTTTGTTCCCAATCCACATGACTTCAATGAAACACAAAGTGGAATACGGCCATCATGTACACTTGGGAACAATGCTACTGAACTGGAATGCTTTCAGTTATTCTTCGATGAACCCCTGATGGACATTACTGTCAGGGACAGCAATACATACATTGAGTACACCACGGCAAACACAATTCTTTCACCAAGATCACGCCTACACCAGCAGAAGGACACAACTGTGGCAGAGATGTATCTTTTCTTTGCCACAATAATGCTTATGCCACATGTGTATAAGCACAGTGTCAACACATACTGGTCGACAGACCGCCTGATTTCAACCCCAGCTTTCGGTAACATTATACCAGTGAATAGATTTGTGCTACTGTTACGTATGCTACACTTCTCAGGCAAAACAAGGCCTGACAGAAAAGACAGGTTATATAAGATCAGAAATGTGTTTATGTACCTGAAATAAAAGTGCTGTATGTATTTTTATCCCTGAGGCTTGTTATTGATGAGTCTTCTTGTTCAAAGGCAGATTCTCATTCAAGCAGTATATACCAAGCAAGAGGAAACGGTTTGGTATAAAGTTATTTGTACTGTGTGATTGAAAAAGTGGTCTGGTTTTGGATATACAGTGGACCCCCGCATACCGGACGCCTTGCATAACGGACAATCCGCATACCGGACGCTTTGATCGCTAAAATTTTGCCCCGCATACCGCCCAAAAACCCGCTCAGCGCCCTTCGTCCGAGACGCGTCCAATGTGCGGCCTGAGCCAGCCTCATATGTTCCGCCGGTGGCATTGTTTACCAGCCAGCCTCCGCGGTAACATTCAAGCATACAATCGGAATATTTCGTATTATTACAGTGTTTTCGGTGCTGTTTCTGGAAAATAAGTGACCATGGGCCCCAAGAAAGCTTCTAGTTCCAACCCTACAGCAATAAGGGTTAGAATTCCAATAGAGATGAAGAAAGAGATCATTGATAAGTATGAAAGTGGAGTGCGTATCACCGACCTGGTCAGGTTGTACAAGAAACCCAAATCAACCATCTCTACTATTGTGGGCAACAGAAAGGCAATCAAGGAAGCTGTTCTTGCCAAAGGTTTAACTGTGTTTTCGAAACAAAGATCGCAAGTGATGGAAGATGTTGAGAGACTCTTATTGGTGTGGATAAATGAAAAACAGCTAGCAGGAGATAGCGTCTCTCAAGCGATCATAAGCGAAAAGGCTAGGAAGTTGCATGAGGATTTAATTAAAAAAAGGCCTGCAACTAGTGATGATGTGAGTGAATTTAAGGCCAGCAAAGGTTGGTTTGAGAGATTTAAGAAGCATAGTGGCATACATAGTGTGATACGGCATGGTGAGGCTGCCAGTTCGGACCACAAAGCGGCTGAAAAATATGTGCAGGAATTCAAGGAGTACATAGAAACTGAAGGACTGAAACCTGAACAAGTGTTTAATTGTGATGAAACAGGCCTGTTCTGGAAGAAAATGCCAAGCAGGACCTACATTACTCAGGAGGAAAAGGCACTCCCAGGACATAAGCCTATGAAAGACAGGCTTACTTTTTGATGTGTGCCAATGCTAGTGGTGATTGCAAAGTTAAGCCTTTATTAGTGTATCACTCTGAAACTCCCAGAGCGTTCAGGCAAAAGAATGTCCTCAAGGATAATTTGTGTGTGCTGTGGAGATCAAACAGTAAGGCATGGGTCACTAGGGACTTTTTCTATAACTGGTTACACCATGCATTTGCCCCCAATGTCAAAGATTACCTAACTGAAAAGAAATTAGAACTTAAGTGCCTCCTGGTGTTAGACAATGCCCCTGGTCATCCTACAGACGTGGCAGAGCGACTTTATGGGGACATGAGCTTCATTAAGGTGAAGTTTTTGCCTCCTAATACCACTCCTCTCCTGCAGCCCATGGACCAGCAGGTTATTGCAAACTTCAAAAAACTGTACACAAAAGCTCTGTTTGAAAGGTGCTTTGTAGTGACCTCAGAAACTCAACTGACTCTAAGAGAGTTTTGGAGAGATCACTTTAATATCCTCAATTGTATAAACCTTATAGGTAAGGCTTGGGAGGGAGTGACTAAGAAGACCTTGAACTCTGCTTGGAAGAAACTGTGGCCAGAATGTGTAGACAAAAGGGATTTTGAAGGGTTTGAGGCTAACCCTGAGAGGAGTATACCAGTTGAGGAATCAATTGTGGCATTGGGGAAGTCCTTGGGGTTGGAGGTTAGTGGGGAGGATGTGGAAGAGTTGGTGGAGGAGGACAATGAAGAACTAACCACTGATGAGCTGATAGATCAACTTCAAGAGCAAGAGGCCAGACCTGGGGAAACTGGTTCAAAGGAGGGGAGAGAGAAATTGAAGGAATTGCCTACTTCAAAGATTAAGGAAATGTGTGCAAAATGGCTTGAAGTGCAAACCTTTTTTGATGAAAATCACCCTCACACAGCTATTGCAAGCTGTGCTGGTGACTGTTACAATGACAATGTTGTGAACCACTTTAGACAAATCATAAAGGAACGAGAGGTACAGGCCACTATGGACAGATATGTTGTGCGAAAGAAGTCCAGTGACTCTGAAGCTGGTCCTAGTGGCATTAAAAGAAGAAGGGAAGTAACCCCAGAAAAGGACTCGACACCTCAAGTCTTAATGGAAGGGGATTCCCCTTCTAAACACTAACACTCTCTCTCCCCTCCTCCCATCCCATCAATCATCACCAGATCTTCAATAAAAGTAAGTGTCATGTAATTGTGCATGCCTTTTTCAGTTTGTGTGTACTAAAATTAACATTTCATGTGGTAAAAAGAATTTTTTTTCATACTTTTGGGTGTCTTGCACGGATTAATTTTATTTCCATTATTTCTTATGGGGAAAATTCATTCACATACCGAACATTTCGCATAACAGCCAGCCCTCTTGCACGGATTAAGGTCGCTATGCGGGGGGCCACTGTAATTGTGTAGGCTGGCAGTAAAACATTGCAAGATACCAGGAAGTTACAGGGTATCTCTGGTGATGTGGTTAGAACAATGATGGAACCATATCTTGGAAAGGGGCATATTTTATAACTGGTACACAAGCCCTTTACTTAGTGATTTCTTGCGAGTGAACATGACAGATGCGTGTGGCACAGTGAGTGGAAATCGTAAACATATGCCCAGGTTCGACTCTGGCACTCGTAGAGGTGATGTTCAGGTGTTTGCTGCTAATGACATCGTGACATTTCGGTGGCATGACAAACGTGATGTCACACTGTTGACATCAGTTCACAGACACGAAATGGTAGACAGGGCAAGCAGAATAGAGAGACTAATGAACCCATTGTAAAACCTGCAGCTGTGATGGATTACAACCTCAATATGCGGTTAGTGGACAAATGTGACATGCAGATTGGGTTTGCTGATTGTGTTCGCAAGAGTTATAAGTGGTACATAAAACTCTTCCATCTTCTTGATATTTCCACGCTGAATGCTTATAATATGTATAAGTTGAAGATCAACAATAAACCCAAATATGGTGAATTTTGTCGGTTATCAGACAAATAATATTAAAGTACCAAGGAAAAACACTTGCAATAGACCAGCGCCCACGAAATTACCAACACATGCCATCTCGTCTGAGGCCTGGTGATCACTACCCCATACCACTGCCTGCTACTGCTTTCAAGAAAAATGCTCAGAAGAGGTGTTATGTCTGTGCACATACCAAAAAATGCCCACAAAAATGCAGAGACACTCGTTTTAATGTGTGAGGAGTGTAAAACACCATTGTGCATACACCCATGTTTCAAAGAATTCCACAAGCTGCAGCAGTTCTAGAAAAGTGTCCAGTGATTGTACATTTGTATATATATATATATATTAGAGAACAATTTTTTATATTGTTTGTGTAAACAAGTTTTGTAAACAATATGATGATACTAGTGTTTTAGGTATAATTGTGTTACATTCAACAAATGTATATATAAACATTGCACCATACTTTGGTCTCACAGGCCACATAAGTTATGTGAAAAAATAAAATAGTGAAAAAAAAAAAAAAAAAAAAAAAAGAAACCTTCAAATACAAGTAAGCCAAAGTTTACCGGGTGAGCAGCAGTCGCATCTGTTGCCATACACGGCTCATTTTCTGCCAACTTCATGCCTCCATATCTCGGTAAGTATGTGATGTAGTTCAGCTGGGCTTGTGAGGTCTCTGGGTAGACTTAATTTAACCAATTGTATGGTCACACCTTGCCTTGGCAAACATCTGTCAGCCACGCCTTTTTGGCTTAAGACTGAGGTCTTTTGTTCTGGACGGCGTCAGACCTCAGCATCAGATCAACACCACGTGTGCACACCTCATTGTGGGGATTGCTCTCGGGACAATATAAGCCCAAGGAACAGCTGAGCAGGAGAGATTCATGCGGAGCTCTGGCCTGGGTGCAGAGCTCTGAGCAGAGAGACTTCGAGCGGAGCTGCTGCTGGGGGGCAGAGCTTGGGAGAAGGCTGCTGAAGTCTCTGGAGGAGACTGTTGGAGACATTGGGCAGAGTACTGGCTTGGCGCAGTACTCGTCTTGGGACCTGTGGCTTAGTTCCTGTAGTGAACTGTCCTCTGAACTATATTGTAAGTTATATTCTGTTTCGCCAAGCTAATTGTGTTCCCGGTCTCACTGTTTATGTGGTACCACCCCATTTATCTAAACCACAATAATGTTCTCCTGTTCCCAAATATATTATTGTACAAGGACTTAATAATAAACTGTGTTTGAGTAGAATAGTAATATTCACTGTCCCCGTTATTTACTCATTTATTTTTATTTCAAGTAGTGAGAGGGTGAGTAGTGTGGTGGGTAGAGTAATGAGAGGTGGAGGTGTAGTCACCAGTGACCTCACATTACCTACCAACCTCTGCACTCATCCCTCCTACTGCCTCGCCTGTCACCTACCTACTGACTCCCTCCTCTTATCCCCATATTCCCCTAATCATTACCCCCCTACATGACAAGTACTGATGGCAAAAAAATTTTTTGAGACTAAAACAATCAGAAAAATAATCTTAACATTTTTATAAGAATTTTTTTTTTCCCGAATATTTTTCGACACCAGGAGACGCTTCAGGATTAGGGGTTTCAACAGTCAAGGGGTTAAGGAAAAGAAGAAAAAAAAAAAGTAGAGAAGCAAGTTGTGAAGTGTTCATGTAAGGAAAGAAGCAAGTGAAGGTTATAACTGTTGGCAGGAATCCAAATTCACATCAAGTAGGTTTAAGCAATGAGCATACCAGGTTGCTGAAATATAATAAAACTATCATGTTGAAGGGAAATATTAAACATGTCTACTCCTCTTCTAAACTAGACATAAATACTCTAATACTGTACCTTTAGCATTTCTGCAGCTTCCTTCCGACGCTGAGCAATCTCAGGGGATTCTGAGAGGAAATTATCAATCTCATCTGTGCGATACAAATGCTTGACGAGTTCTGACTGAAGATTGTCCTTGACATGATTAACCAAAAAGTGCATAACAGCCTTAGGCACTTTGTCCTGGATACTTTTACGCACAATGTAAAAATATGTCTTGATCAAACGTTCTGGAAATACAAGATGTGTTAGAGAATAAATTAATTAAAATAAAATTATTGCATTTTTAAATTAAGCATACTGTACTGTGCATAAATACCCATTTTTAACACTTTCCAGTACAGAGACTAAGAGAAACATTTACATGAAAAGTTTAAACATAAAACCAGGAGACTGTTCACAATGTTTTGCTGCAAGGAGATCCTTCAGAAATATAACAAGAGACAAAATAAACTCTTAAGAAAAATATCAAGGGGGCACAGGGGCCAATGAGGTCAATTGTGTTCTACATATTTCCTGTCAGAATTGAAGCAAGTCTTTAGAAAAATTGTGAACCAATCAAGTCTCCTGATTTGATGTTTTAACTCAATATATCAACAAACCTTTAGTGATTTGTCTAAACTATTTACATACCTATAACTTCACAATCTTTAGTTTCTCTCTCGGTCAATTTGCGTGTCTGTTGCATGGGCACCTCTGGAAGAAGATTCACTGGCTTCTGTGGAGACAGTATGCCACCCTCAGGTGGTAGTGGAGGTTGTGGGAGCTTCTCAATCTGTCAATGCACAGCACACCCACACACGGGGGAGGGGGCAGGGGCTAGTAAGCTTAAGCAACTACAGTGCAACATGCCGCAAGTCCACCAACCTCATCACAAGGATGACAGAATGCCGTGCCAGAACTTAAAAGCATCAGTTTTCAGTTACTGTATTAGAAAAAGCAAAGCTTCAGGGTTAAAACACAAGTGAGGTTGAAGCTCTTGTGTCCTTGCTTTACTTAGAAATGACATATTACATAAACAAGAATAATTTTAGTTGTTAAAATGTACTGTTTAATTGTAATCACAGCAAGTGTTAACACTGATAACCTTTTATGAGAAAAGTGATATAAAAGCCCTTTATGAGAAAGATCTACACGTTATCAAGTCCATCTTTCTTATGGTGTAAAGATCAAATGCAAATGCACCAGAAACCAAATATAAAAATAAAAGGACCAGCAAATTATCCCTCATCAACTATGTTGTTTTTGCCACATGCTCTCCAATAGTGATTGTTGTGCTACTACCTAAATGTACAGCTACAGTAGTAGCACTTAACGTGCCTTATGTAATATTAGTATGTAATGTTTGAAGCGCATTCTAATTGCCCAGTCAGACTCTTGTCGCAACACTGTATCTAATATTGTGCAATCATTACATTAAATTTCCGAGTACTGTATATGTGAGGCTTTGCCAACAGCAAGGACAAAAAAAAAAAAAAACTCCAAATTATTGTATCTGCTTCAGTGTTATATATGAAAGAAAAATAGATAAGAAAAACATTTACTCATTTCTTAAAAATCTTTCCATATAATTCTCTGTTTTTAAGGCAATGTTTTAAAACCTGTATTTAAGATGTTATGTTTACTCTTGCTATTGGTAACACCATTTTTTTCTATCTAGAAGTTGCAATGAATAATGAAATTGAATATTAAGCACTAACATTTGCTTACCAGTTTACAGAGGAGATATGTCTTTTTCAATCATTTATATTTTGGCCTTGTTGAAAGCAGGATGCCAACACCCACTATTAGAACCCTGTGATGTCAGTCATTAACCATGCATACAACTTCATATATTAAAAGCTCCATCACTATGAAATTTGTGCTAAGAAATTCTGCAAGCTGATCTGCTCATCTAATTAATGTGTAAGGTGTCACTTAAACTACAAAACAAAAATATGTACACCAAGTACTACACTGTTTATTCATTTGATCCCTTAGGTAAAAAGAAAAAGTACATTAAAAAAAATTCTTAGGAACCTTAAATCACTAAACAGATGTGAGAATTCCACATCAGGCACAAAAATCAGACCAACAGCAGAAGAGCTGCCAGCAGTTGCCAGACAGTTCCTAAGCTTACCCATTCTTGAGAAAGCAGCAGGAGAGAGAGAGAGTAGCTACCCTTGAGTATTCACTGACAGACCAGCATGAAAAAAAAAATGGTCAGAAACGACCTAAATTTTCTTTTAATACAAGCAAGTAGAATGTAGGAGAGGAAGGAGACAGGGAAGAGGAGTTGTCCTTAAACAGTCAGGCTAGATTTAGGGAGGGAAGGGGGGTTTCATTTTTTAAACTCTCTTTAGATACACTGCTTTGTGCAGCACTTTAATACAGTACTTCCAGCACATCTGGAGTTTTCTTACACACTGACATTTTTGGAGAGAATATGACTTCTGACAGGACTGTTTCTCAATGTACTGTTTTAGCCAAGATGTGACCCACAACACTTAGGTATCTATTTTTACTACTAAATAAGCAGGGGCAGCAGGGATGTTCAGGAAACTTGCCAACTTGTGATCAAACCTGGGACCTCTCAGTTGTGTACTGAACACTTCCCAGTGAGCTATGGATCACCTGTGACTTCAGTAGTGAGGCTGGAAGGAGATTTCAACATCAAAGTGGGAAGGGGGATGGCAACTGCTTGCAGAAAAATGACGATACCATACATTAGCCAATTTGGTAACGTGCACCAGAGAAATGCAACAAAATTAATAAATTAGTGATGCGAAGAAAGTCCTGGTAAGGAGTATCGAGGCCCTTGGTATGGAAATGAGAGAAAACCATATGCAGGTTAAACAACAAAGCCTAAATATTATACAAGCCAAATAAAATAAGAATGAACATGGAATAAGAGAAAAATAATACCAAGTGTGTTACCATAAATTTATAAGGAATGGAAGTTACTTGAAAAGTGATCCGTGACCTTATCTTGGGAGTTCTAGACCTCCAAATATGGCACCTTGGAAAGCAAGGAACTAACACGGAAACATAATTTAAATATGTTAACTAAACTAGAGATGAGAAACAGCTTCAAGTGAACAGATCAGAATGCTAGTTAGATAACTTGTAATCAGAAAGTTTTCCATACAAGGTGTACTTTCCATGCAAGCAACTAAATTTATTAGGACAAAAAGGAAAACCAAAGAAATGTTTAGAGTTTTGCCATAATATTTCTTGAGAGGATTTAGAAAACCATAAATTTATTAGGACAAAAAGGAAAACCAAAGAAATGTTTAGGGTTTTGCCATAATATTTCTTGCGAGGATTTAGAAAACCAAGAAAAGACCCTATTAGATAGGAAAGGCATCCCTGAACTACATCACCCATACCTAAACCAGGTTCTACAACTACACTTTCTTAATAATTATACCACAAGCCTACCTTTTCCATTGTCTACATCACCATCCATTAAACTTTCTTGTCATTCATCACTCATCTCTTTCCTCTCACACCATCACCCTGAATCCCTTGTCTTGTTCACTTTTACCCATTTCTAATGAATCTGACTCTTTCATTCTAGTTCCCTCAGAATCTACCATTCTCATTCTCTCTTGCTCATCCTCTCTCACTTTCATTCTCATTTTCTCTCTCTTGCCACCCACATCACCTTAACTGAAATACTGCAACATCTTAAGTGATGGTAGCAGTGCTGTGTAACAAACTTCAGAGCTGCTAAAAGGATTAAAGATCAATTCACATTTAATGCAGCAATACCTTTGTGTAACCATCAAACTAACCCTTTAAAATGTCAGGGTAGCCATAAAATTATGTGTAGTTTTGCTAATATTAATCTACCCATGCCTTCCTCTTCTCTCTCAGTCACCTTACCCAATCTTTCCCCTGTTCTATACAGCATCCACCATTTGGAGTACAAGGTAACACTACAGTATTGTACTTGTCTTTGCTACCCCTATGTGCCTCTTCCCATTTTTTTTTTATACTCTGCAGAGCTTCTTTCCAATTACTTAATGACCTTTGTGTCTAATCAGCACTCCATGGGCTCTTTAGTTCCTTTTAATATAGTGGGAGGTTCATTCACCCCACATTTTTCTAGGTATAAAGTGGTATACTCTGCCTCTGATTTTAACTTCTCAATCCAACGAACTTTCCTTATGTTTGATCTTTTCAGTCTTAACTCACAGGCTCATACTGCCCTTGTAATCCAAAACACTACTGCTTTCAGGATCTGTTAACTGCTTTCTTGTTTTTTATTGGCATAGGTCTTCTTGCAACTCTTATGTTAAACAAGACCTTCAACCCATTTAGAGCCTCTCTTACCTAGATAATGACATCTTATATCCAGTGATGTTATTCTATTTTCTCTTACTTCCTTTTTCTTTGGAGCCACTACTACTATTCAATGAATCTCAAGTAAGCATTTCCACAAGTGTGGCCCTTAGAAGTTGCCACATTTCAGCATTCTTACTACTTGTCAGTACAGCAGTGTATATTTACGTCAAGAAAGGGATCATGCATATTGTGTCATAAAGATAGCTAAACATACTTTGCACTCACTGCCACTAACTCCACAAGTGCAATATGGAAAACTAACAGGCAAATGCTAACCCGATTCAACTTTTGATCATAACAAAGGGGTACATTTGCCTCATGACTAAGTTCTTAGGAAAATCTGCTCCACTGCATTTTCCATTCTGATGAATCCTTTAATGTTTCATTTAAACTCTTTGAACTCGCATCGAAATCCTCAAGATATCAGCCTACAGCATCCAGGACAGGTGTTATACATGCTCCAATGCTCCAATATATCCTTAACCGACTTCCTTCCTATTAAGAGTCTTCAAAGTTATCTGGCCTGACTACTGTACCACTGTAAGGGTGTGACCAGACCCATCACACTTGCCAATTGTATTTTTAAACTACTGGAATGTATGACTAACAAAAAGATGTGTTGTTATATTAAGACCTATAGTTATCTGTACCCTATTTTTAATTAGAGAAGCTAGGGGGAGGGATCATTCCACCAGATTTTACTCTGTCTTTGTACATTAGTAATGCCTTTACTAAATACAAATTTTTTAATACACTGACCATCTCTCACAGAGGTAGGGTGACCCGAGAAAGAAGAAATACTTTCTCCATCACTATCACTTTTACCAGAGGTGTGCCAACATTATGGCTCAGATGCCCCTCCAAACTACAACATCCCCACCCCTCTTCCAGAATGCAGGCACTGTATTTCAAACCTCCAGGCCTCAAGTGGGAAGTACAGTACCTGCACTCTGAAGGAGAGGTGGAGATACAGCAGTTTGGAGGCATGTCAGAGATGTAATGTCGGTAACACCTTGCAAAGACAGTGATAGAGGAATTATACTGGAGATGTTTCTTCTTTCTCAGGCTACTCTACTTCAGTGGGAGATGGCCAGTATGTTAAAGAAAAGGTTGGCATTTAGTAAAGGCATTAATTATGTACAAAGATAGTAAATGGTCTGGTGGAATAACCTCATTTCTAGGGAGGGGTCATTCCACCCACGGTGTGTTTATGACACCATCTGACAATACAGTAATGCCTCTTATCCCAATATTTTTTTTTTTTTTTGGGGGGGGGGGGACAAGGAAGGGGAAATGCAGGACTTTTTTTTTTATATATAAAGACTTGTCTGACAGCAACTCTTGTCTTTGTATGAACATCCTTCTGTCTTGACTTTGTTTATGAAAAATACTAAGAGCATGTGTACTTACACTACCTTCTTCCTGTCACTATTAATGGTACAGTCAGCTGGTTATAATTTGCTATTAACCCTTTCAGGGTTGGTGCCGTACTAGTACGGCTTGCACGCCAGGGTTGGTGCTGTACTAGTACGCATAAATTCTAGCACCTTCAAATCTAGCGAGAGAAAGCTGGTAGGCCTACATATGAAAGAATGGTTCTATGTGGTCAATGTGCACAGTATAAAAAAAATCCTGCAGCACACAGTGCATAATGAGAAAAAAAAAAACTCCGACCGTGTTTTTGCTTTGAAACAGCGACTTTGCAGTGTATTTTTGTATGCTATTTATGGTTGTATTCTAGTTTTCCTAGTCTCATTTTATAGAATGGAAGACACGGAAATTGAGATGATTTTGATTGGTTTCACAATGAAAACTACCTTGAAATTAAGCTCAAAGTAGCAGAAATGTTTGATTTTTTGCTAAAGTTCAGAAGTAAACAAAACGTGCCATGCGTCCATTACACGTCAACTGAGTCTAATATTCTTTCACAAGTGCGCTGATATTATCTATACCATTTCTACACTAATGCAGTAGTCTGCATAACAGTAAATCTTCTATTTTTTGTGAGAATAAAAATTCAAAGTGGAAAGCAAAAGAAATGTAGCAGAGGCCTGGGGATGTGACTAATGAACAGAGGAAATGCTATTTTAGTGCCAGAAATGCCTGTCTTGTTTATTCTGG
This sequence comes from Cherax quadricarinatus, assembly GCF_038502225.1. NCBI lineage: Eukaryota > Metazoa > Arthropoda > Malacostraca > Decapoda > Parastacidae > Cherax > Cherax quadricarinatus. The sequence goes on along the minus strand of NC_091335.1, from coordinate 17,395,868 downwards.
ACCCTATTTGGAAATTGGCATCTTTTGAAATTTGTGTGAAATTGGCAAAATTGCCAATTTCTGACCACTTTATTGGATAATTGAAATCAGTAAATGGGTGGTTTCTTGTACTCATTCGATAGAAAAAATGGAGTTCTAGCGAAATAGTTATAATTTTTGTCGACTGATACATTGGAACTGGCCGAAAATAGGGCTGAAAGTGGGCGAAATCGCCTAGACCGCTAATTTCGCGAGAGCATAATTCCGTAAGTTTTCCACCAAATTTCATACTTTTGGTGTCATTATGATCGGGAAAAGATTTTCTATAATTTCACAAGAAAAAAATTTTTTTTTTTTTTCGAAAAATTTCCGACCCTGAGAACAAGTTTAGGAGAGGGTCTGCCGACCCTGAAAGGGTTAAATATAGGACCGAGCGAGCTATTTCACAGATTTCTGTATATAAAACATGTTCTATAACTTTCACATAGTTATTATAATTCCACACTCCCTGTTAACCCTGTGTGATTCTCCTATAACCTGTCAAGTTCCCCTGCCTCCTCTTTAGCTGCTGGCTGCCATGGAAACATCACACGAGTCTTCTAAAAGTTCTCTCTCAGTAGGTTGAATGTGCTCAAACTTTTTTTCTCATTTTTCCAAGGTCAATAGACCCTCCTCCAATGGAGAGGATATATATTAACAACTTCCCTCTACTAGATACAGTTTTCCATCATGGATTATAATTGTCCAGGAGACTACTGATCTCAGTAATCAAGACTAAAAAGAGTCTAATGTCCCTTCCTTATGAGATTGTAATGACACCAAATGCCATTATTATATTGTTTATGACCTTCAAAATGATGCCTCTAGCACTCACCACAGCCCTTTCTACCTCAATCTCTTACTACCCTCTACCCCTGCACTATCCCCTGCCCCACTGCACTTTATGACCTAATAATAATCCCTCTCCCTCTTGCTATCCAATACCCCTGCACCCTTCCCTGCCCTGCTGTGCTGTATGACCCTTGTAGGTTTAGTGCTCCTTTATGATTATAACAATAATAATAATAATAATAATAATAATAATATAATAATAATAATAATAAGACTGTCAATATTACATTACAGGACTCTTTCAGACATTAGCAAATCCAATGGCTTCTCTCAGTAAATCTTCTTTATGTTTCCCTAATTAATCTAGACCATGGTAGAATTTCTTTTTCTATATTCTATTTATATGTCTCACACTACCACTCACCACTGCAAGTTCCTATGATCCAAATCAAGCCCTTCTCTCTCAGACTCAATTCTCTGGACCTACACTCTAGTCTTTCTTGACTATTTCCAATCAGTGAAGATGGTACTGCTGTGTACACTAATGGTTCCAACTACTTTGCTGGAATAGGAAACCCTGTTATTTTCCCTGATTATATCTTCAAAGGGTGACTACTGCAATCAGCTAGTGTGTGTTTATTGTAGAATTATATGGATGTCTTGCTTCTACACTGCTACTGTCCCCATCATGTACATTCTGTGCAGTTCAGGACCTCCCAATCTCTTAGAAATGACTGCCCATTTGTGACAACTTTTTATTACTAACTCAGGACTTACGACATTATTTGCAGCATTACTAGTCTAAATTGATGACTAATGAACCATATTACATCAAGCCACAATTAGGCTTCTACCCTTCCCCATTTCACTCCTGTTGGTTGTGAATACAACAAAGTCTCATTTAGACTCCATGACGAGGCCTCAGTAAGGAAGTTCACAGCTGACCTAGAGACTGTTGACTGGCCTACAGAATTCTCCAAGGCCAATGGTATTGATGACTGGACAGACATTTTTCTTAACAAATTACTTAGACTATACAACAAACATTGTCCTATAAAAACAAAACAGTTCACAAACAAATGGCTTGGTTGCCCATGGCTAACCAGCACCATTCTGAAATCCATTGACAAGAAACACCAATATGAAAAGCAATATAGACAGGGCTTAATACACAAAGATATTCTTAAACACTATTCATCAGCTCTCACCAAAGTAATAAAGAAAGCCAAACAACTATACTACTCGAGTAGATTCACAGACACTAGAGGAGATATTAAAAAGACCTGGAAAACACTCTCTCAGATTCTAGGGACCCACAAACTGAGAAAAACCAAGAATATTGTCCTAACTAAACCTGGATGGAAATAAATGGTATAAAATACCGACACAATGGCAATATAAACACAAATGCAGTATAATGTGATCCTTTATTGACTACGTTTCGCCCACACAGTGGGCTTTTTCAAGTCACAAACAGAACTACCTGGGGTGGAAGGAATACGAGTATTTATAGTCCGGCTGAGGTCAGGTGAAGAATGCTGCATCTGATGATGTACCGAGTGGGGCTATAGAGTCTAAAAACTTGGGTAGCTTGGAAAGGAGTGTACGAATGGTATATAATACCGACAAGATGAGAGTAAGACACATATGCAACATCTGGGTATCTTTATTGTAGACGTTTCGCCATCCAGTGGCTTTATCAATACAAAATCTAGGACATAACTTGAAGACAGCAGAACTATGCACAGAAGACGAGGCAATCAGTCCCTCAACCCAGGAGTAGGTGCGAACAGCACCCTAGTCGTGGAGATTCTCCACGACTAGGGTGCTGTTCGCACCTACTCCTGGGTTGAGGGACTGATTGCCTCGTCTTCTGTGCATAGTTCTGCTGTCTTCAAGTTATGTCCTAGATTTTGTATTGATAAAGCCACTGGATGGCGAAACATCTACAATAAAGATACCCAGATGTTGCATATGTGTCTTACTCTCATCTTGTCGGTATTATATACCATTCGTACACTCCTTTCCAAGCTACCCAAGTTTTTAGACTCTATAGCCCCACTCGGTACATCATCAGATGCAGCATTCTTCACCTGACCTCAGCCGGACTATAAATACTCGTATTCCTTCCACCCCAGGTAGTTCTGTTTGTGACTTGAAAAAGCCCACTGTGTGGGCGAAACGTAGTCAATAAAGGATCACATTATACTGCATTTGTGTTTATATTGCTAACTAAACCTAATGAAACACCACTACATCCCACTGACACAGCTAACAAGATAAACTTCTTCTTCTCAACCATAGGATCTAATCTCGCCAGTAAAATCCCACATACCAATGCCCATGCCGGGGACTACCTAGATGGGAATTTCCCTAATTCCTTCTATCTTGCACCAACTGAGCCCACGGAAGTCACCGAGATTATAAAGTCACTCAAAAAATAACTTGGGGAATCTGTCTCATGTCCCACCATTACTGTACAAGCGAGCGGCCCATGTCCTTTCACATGCTATTTCATTACTTTTTAACAAGTCACTAGAGACTAGCACTTTCCCGAAACTACTCAAGATGGCAAGGGTTACACCAATACATAAAGGTGGTGACCCTACAGACTTAAACAACTATAGGTCAATATCTAACTTACCATTGCTATCCAAAATCTTTGAGAAACTCGTGCACAGGAGACTGTATTCATTTATAACGGCTCAAAACATACTCAACCCCTGCCAATTTGGATTCAGGAAAAATAAAAGCACTAATGATGCAATCATAAAAATGCTAGATCTGCTTTACACAGCATTGGAAAATAAGGAATATCCACTAGGAATTTTTATTGACCTAAGAAAAGCTTTTGACACAGTAGACCACGACATCCTACTCCACAAACTTGATCATTACGGTATAAGAGGCCATGCGCTTGCTTATTTCAAATCTTACATTACTAATAGGTATCAGTATGTCACCATTAAAGACACAGCATCAGCAACACGGCCACTTGATACTGGAGTTCCGCAGGGAAGTGTCCTTGGTCCCCTGCTCTTCCTCATATACATCAATGACCTTCCAAACGTATCCCAACACCTGAAACCCATTCTCTTTGCTGATGACACGACTTATGTCATCTCTCACCCTAATCTTGCCACCCTCAACACCATTGTGAATGAGGAGCTGATCAAAATATCGACTTGGATGACAGCCAATAAACTTACGCTTAACACTGACAAAGCCTACTATATTATGTTTGGTAGCAGAGCAGGAGATGCACAAATTAACATTAAGATTGACAACACTCTAATTACCAGAAATAATGGGGGCAAATTCCTAGGCTTATACCTTGACAACAACCTGAATTTCAGCACCCATATCCAGCATATAACCAAAAAAGTATCCAAAACGGTTGGGATCCTCTCCAAGATATGATACTACGTGCCGCAAAATGCCCTTCTCACACTATACCACTCACTTATTTATCCATACCTCACCTATGCTATTTGTGCTTGGGGATCAACTGCAGCAACACACCTAAAGCCAATAATAACCCAACAAAAAGCTGCAGTAAGAATAATCACTAAATCCCATCCCTGGCAACACACCCCCCCACTCTTCATAGACCTAAACTTACTCCCTGTTCAGTACATCCACACTTACTACTGTGCAATCTACATCTACAGGGCCTTAAACTCTAATATCAACCTTGACCTAAAACGCTTTCTTGATAGTTGTGACAGAACCCACAGGCATAACACCAGACACAAACATCTCTACGACATTCCCCGTGTCCGACTAAACCTTCACAAAAATTCAATGTATGTCAAAGGCCCTAACATCTGGAATACCCTACCTGAGAACTCTAGAACTGCAGACACATTCATCACCTTCAAAACTACCATTAGAAAACATCTTATCTCCCTGATACACCCTGTCAACTAACTACACGAATACCACCTGGTGGTTCACACTTACACTCCCTCACCCATTTGACCATAAACAGAAATATTAATCTCAATCTTAAAATAATGAATCCTGTGATACTCCAATACTGAAACTATGTACTGTGCCAAAACAAAAGCATTCACATTGCTAAACTCACAAACTAGTATTTAGTCACTTAGCCATAATACCAACTTACCTCATAATTTGTAATATTTTACAATTAAGAATAAAACTAAGTCTTCCCGAAATGCCTAGCCATGCTAAGCGTTCTAGTGGTACACTCTGTAATCACTATTTTACTACATGTAAACCACACAATAACCAAATTTCTGTAAACTCAGCATTGTAATCCTTATAGAGAATAAACTTTGAATTTGAATTTGAATTTAAATAACAATTCCCACAATGCGATTACATCAAATTCATACGCTGTCTTATAAAATTGCACCCTGCACTGCTATGCAAAGGTATTTTGACAGTCCAATACCTTTTTATAGATGATCTTTTTAATGAGAGAGCATGCAGACACTTTCCAACTTCAATGCCTTGACATGCTTATCTGTTTGCTTTCGTCCTTAAAAGTCCGACCTTTAATGTAGATTAATTCTGGCCTTTTTTGTTTTAATCAACAGATGATCTAATGCACTGACAAAATCATTTCATCTTTCTACTCTCCCTCATTAATGTTATTCTATCTTACTTTTTTGCTCCAGATTTAACTCTTTCACTCTCCAAACCCCTGAAATAAATATTGTTTTCTGTGTCCACTTTAAAAAATATATATACATTCTTTTCTTCTAAGATAGTAGAGAATATGTTTCAGAAAGTAATGATACCAAAAGTACAAAATTTGATGGAAAATTTACAAAATTATTTAGGCGTAATTTAGTGGTCTGGGTGCAATTTATGCATCAGTGAGTTCGCCCACTATGAGTCCTACTCACCCAAATCCTTTGCTATTTTGCTAGTAAGCCTTTCCTTCTATCGACTGAGCACAGGAAACCACCCCTTTAAAAGCATAGTTGATAATTTGGCCAATTTTACATAAAATAAAGGGAAAAAAAGAAGTTCAAAATAAACAACATAGACAGTCCTGGCACAAAAACCTATCCTCTGTTCAATTATCACATCCCCAGGCATCTCCTATATTACACTTGCCTTCTGTTTTGAATTTATAATCAGGAGTGATTGGTCATGGTTTACGGCATCTCAATAATTGAATCTGACCTAGTAAAAACTCGTAAAACAGACTGGCGGGTGTAGGGAGGGGTGTTTTACCCTCAGGAAAAATAGGCAAAAATTTAATATTTCCGCTACTTTGAGCCCAAATTCAAACTACTACTTACTGTACTGAAACCTACCAAAATCATCTCTATTTCAGCAGTAAGATCATTATGCACTGCATGGGGCATAATTTTTTTATAATGTGCACACTCACCATCTAGACCCATGATCTCATATCTAGGACAAAATTTACTGCTCACAGCTTATCTGGAAGGGTTAAGTCATCTCTGTACCTTGCAATACTGAATGACCAAATTGATTTTACCATTCACGATGTAAATAAATCAAATCAAATCACTACTTTACCCTGTTCCTTATCACCCTCCCACACCCACTCTTCTCCTGCTACTTGTACCATTATCACCTTCCCACACCCACTCTTCTCTCCTGCTACTTGTACCATTATCACCATCCCACACCCACTCTTCTCTCATGCTACTTGTACCATTATCACCATCCCACACCCACTCTTCTCTCCTGCTACTTGTACTATCCCATCCCACTTCCATCACAACCAGGCAACCACTATTCAAAGGAATACATGTATATCAGAACACTGTATAGGCAGGGACATGATCCCAGAGATCAGTACAAAGAAGCAGACCTCACTGCAATCACAAAAAAATAAGATGACTCATGCAACTTTCCAAAGGGAAGGGAGGTTGTAGTATATATTTAGTGCTAGAACCAAAAGGTTATTCAGTACACTGAAGCATAAAAATTAGTACTGTCACTATATACAGAATACACACACTTTCATTGGAGAACAAAACAGGGTGTGACCCTTCTCACAAGTAAAAACTGAAGAAGCCAGAAAATATAATTCCAGGAAACAATATGAGGGACTAGTTTCAAGGGTTCTTCTATCATTCTAGCAAGATCCATAGCCAGCCAGCCTGCTTTGATGACCACCTCATCAACCAGGCTACTGCTACTAGTGGCCTGCAAGTCCACACAGTCATCAGGCTGATCAGGCACTTTAAGTAGTTTTTTAAGATGAATTACTATTTTGTTCCAGCAATACTGATTTTAAGTATTATGTTGCTGGAATGCTAAACATAGATGACCCTTGGGTATGGCTGCCGTAGACAGGACTGAGCTACATGGAAGAACTGTACAAGCTTCATCTTCTGCCCATGGAGGAATGTGGACTCAAAGACAATTTGATCATTTGACAGATCAGATAAGATGATCTCAACTCAAGGCAGAAACCACAATAAAAGGACAGAAGTAGAAACTGCACACCCAATTTAGTGACACATCAGAAAACACTATAGTAATAGTAGTAAAGATGTGGATTATTACTATTATATTTATGAGGAAAATGCTCAACTTGTAAAGTTATACAGCACCTGGGATATGTGAGGCAATTAGATTTGTTGCAATGGAGGGTAACTCCAATTTTTTCAGATCAAGAGCCCTTCAACAACATCAAGACATCCCTCCCCCTTGACAGGAGTAATGTGGATCTAGCTAGACAATGATAATATAGGAGAAGACTCCATTCAGAGATTTGCAAGTAAACACTAGAAAGAATTCACACATCAAAATTCAACAGCATAACTCAAAAGCCAGATCTGCTACACCTGCAAATTCTACTAAAGTAATTATAAATAAACAATTACTATGCTCAGACTAATGTTTTAATACAATCAATACACCCAAATGCTTTGTAATGTATTGTAGATCATTGTATCATTTTTCTTACCATGGTATAAGCAACAAAGTTCAAATGAATGATAATTTAACTAAGAAGTGAACATACTATCCTACTAAGATGCACACTAACCATACACACATTTCTACATGCTATCCTTATCAAATTACGATAGATGCAAGTTAGGAATAGTGAATTCCTTGTCAGTTGGGCTGTGGTGCCTGTGTTGGACTGCGTGCAGTGAGCAAAAACCAGATTGATCAGGTTGTCAAATAGAAGAACATGTCTGGAAAAGGGCCACGGGTACAATCATTCTCAGCACTCTCTACAAGTAAACTATACACCAATAAGACTAGAATATTGTTTTATATATGATGTACTGGCTACTAAAAACAATGCCCATTTGAAGAAAAATCAAGTTCTACAGCCTTCTGGCTTTGTCTCTTTTGTAACCAATGAATTAGTAGAGAGGCAATGTTAAAGCTGCATATTAAAAATAAACTGGTAGTATGCAGTATACTGTTAACAACTCATTAAGGAATTATTATGAGTAATGATCTGCCTAAGTTTAGTTATAAAATAAAATTATTGTTAGGCATGCAATCTATCATACTTATTCAGATCCAATACTGCACAATAAATCTTTCAATTTGTACCTATTTTATTTTGCATAGCTTTTCCTTAATTTGACTTTTGAATAGTAGTGTACATGCTTTCTGTAAAAGTACATATTTTGCACAGTGATTACCAAGAGATTGACTGGCCACAGACTGAACAGTGATCAGTGGATGGAGAATCAGCCTCCTCCACTCCCTGCAATGAATGACCCATATGGATTTAATGCTTTATAAAATATAATCATTCTATTACCCTTGTAGTCTTAATCTTAGTGCAGAGAGGAACACTTTCAAACACTCAACAGCCTGGCCAACAGGCAATTACAGTATGCTAAACAAATTGCACATTTTTATAAACTGTGCACGTGTAATTCACAAAATAACTATCTTGTACTGTACCATATTGTCTCCAGGAATGCCAAATAACAATGAATAGGCCTAAAACCCAGGTCTAGTAAATTAATTTGTAAATATCACCCATAAACTATAAATATGTTCTCTACACAGTCAGACCTGGTAAAAGATGCATTCAGACTCCACTTCATGAATTCCACATTCGAGGCTCTCGTATCCTGACATAGTTTACAAGGTAGTGTAAATTTTTTCATTAATTTTAATTAATTGTAGTACAAAAGAATTATCTAGCTTTTTTTTCTGGGTCACCCTAAAAAGGCAGGGTAACCCAGAGCTAACAACTATGAAACATTACAGTGGAACTCCGGTTTTCGTACTTAATAGTCCAGGACTATTACATAATTTACTGAAGACTCTTGTTGGGAGGAGAGTTTGTTTGGAGACAGGACAAAATACTTAAATATGATGTGCTAATATCAACTCTACGGCTTATTTATCTATCACAATTAATCTAATATGACATAATAACAATATTAATAACATAGAAACATGATATATACTCTAGAATGAGTAAAATATGTCATTATGTATGTGAGGAGTGGTGGTGGTGTTGTTGGGTTTATCAGGGGCCACTGACAGCACGTCGTACATATAGTAGTGGTGGTTGCGGCAGCAGAGGTCACCACCACTATTCACATTGAAACAATGTATGGACGTAATTTATAAATAAGAAATATTTACCTGGAGTTTACCTGAGAGTTCTGGGGGTTAACGCCCCCACGGCCCGGTCTGTGACCAGGCCTCATAAGAAATTTTGTTGTATATTCAAGCAGTTGTTTACCAATGTTTGTTAAGAGGAAGATTTCGTTCGGATTTTTAACCCCGGAGAGTTAGCCACTCAGGATAACCCAAGAAAGTCAGTGCGTCATCGAGGACTGTCTAACTTATTTCCATTGGGGTCCTCAATCTTGTCCCCCAGGATGCGACCCACACCAGTCAACTAACACCCAGGTACCTATTTGCTGCTAGGTGAACAGGACAACAGGTGTAAGGAAGCATGTCGAAATGTTTCCACCCGCCTGGGCCCTTCGTGTGTGAAGCGGGAGACGGCCAACTTGTTGAGAAAAAAAAAAAAAAAATATTTACACTTTGCTTGGAGGAGATGCTGGCACTGGTTTAGGGTGGTGGAAGATACACAGGCGGCGTATGTTGTCAGTGGCCCTATATACCTCCAACAACATTGGAGGAGTAAGTTTTATGCTATCCTTGTTCTATCGCTTAATCGCTTAACTTACTTGTTACTGTTAATGCTACATTTATCGCTGGCTGGCACTATAGCCTTTATCGACTCCTGCTGCATTAGTATCATACATATCGTAGAATCACTGAATCACTGAAGAAGGCACATTCTCTCCTCTCTCTCAGCCCTTTACCAAAGGGCTGGCACTAGAAACTTTCTTTGAGCAATTGTAATCAATAAACAAGCACAAAAATCGTGAAACGTTTCAGATGAATGCTCACTCAACCAGTGACAAAGTCAGACTGACAGCATCCCCGGGCGGGCGGACGTGTCTCATACGTACGATTTCTGGATCAAGGTCCGACATCTGGAACAAAATTTCGCCCAAAAAGGGTTCTAAATCCGAAACATCCAATATCCAGCATATACAAAATAGGAGTTCCACTGTATTTCAATCACTATAAAAATATGCTAAATTTAAATACAGCCTCTCCTCAATTAGCGACATACTCGTTTACCAACAACTCAGACTTACGACGGAATCTCTGACCAGTATGTATACCTAAATAATGTATATTAGAGCTGATTTCCTCTATTCTGTTTATTACAATACATATATTAGTATTCCTTCTGTTTTAAGCTCTTATTGTGCAAGCAATTTACTCCATTCTTAATGAATTTCTAATAGCTGTTACTTCTTAACTTGTGAACTGCCAGCTTTAATAAAGATCAAATAATTTTTTGCTCATTTGCTTGTAATCTTACTGGGTGGAGAAATGTTAGAAAGACAACTCTGGATAAACCATGTTTGTACAGCAGCACAAACTAATATGTACAGCAAGTAGAACAGTACACCACAATATGGGGAGGTTAGGGTTTGTGAGCTGTGGATTTAGCTACATGTGACTCTGTGTGAAGGTGGTGGAAGTTTGTCAGTCATGTATCCATCATGTGCTTCAAGGATGTATTTGCAAGTTACAAAGCTGTGAACTGGCTTGCAAATCACAAGTAACTGGTATACAGTCAACACAAAACTGTGTACATCATCTTTGAAGTACATAACCAAAAATAAAGGCAGAAAGATAATAGCCAAAGCTGGTGAAAATTCTTCATGATAAGCAAATATATTCACTAAACATGCTGTAGTTACTGCATTAAGAGATTCAAATCCTTTAAGTTCAATTAACATTTTTGCTTGCAGTTACATTTTTTACCATGTTGGCCATTTCTCAATAAAACTGGGCAGCCCAAAAATGGAAACACATTCCAGAGGAAAAAATTTCATAAGCAAATGGTTTAGAATCCTTGCCCTATCTGAAGTATGATCTGGAATCTATCTGCCCAAACTGAAAACTTCACACACATCAGAGGTTAGAATGTTTTGAGAGACTATTAAGCCAGGTATTGCTTTGTAAATAAATAAGACCACACATTTTTAGCTTAATATTTTACATCAAAAGTGTTCACAGAAATTATTCACCGGGTAACCTTTGTGACTAGTTTGTTGCTTTGTGGTATACAAAAAACTTGAGACATATGACAGCAAAACTTTATGATCACAAATATTTAAAATAGGAGCTTATAATTTATTTATTTATGATCAGGCAATTCTTCATTTATTAATTTACATTCTTTGGAAAGTGCCAGACATGAAAAATTAATCTATTAGTACTCAGGTTTAGGATTTAATACATATATACAGTCCAACCTAATTTCAGCACATGCATTGAGCTTTCAGAGTACAGTGTATTACCAGTATATAGCGTTAGGTACATTTTATGATTAATAGCCTTGTTAGAATGACAACTTCACTACAAATTATATAATTTAAATAATTTTGAAACTCCAGCCCATTTACATCCAGTGTAATGGCAATCTGCATGAGAAAGATTCTTTAATATGTCACCCAGCTCTAAATAGGAAACACATTATACTGTTACATAATTGTAAGAATTTGAGAATTATATTTTATGACTGATTTGCTTTCCTGATAAATTAAACAAGCACAAAGCATTGATTTAATTTAATACTAAAATCTAATAAATACAAAAAAAAAAAAAAAAAAAAATAAATAAATAGTATGAAGTCCCCCTAATTTATTTTGAAGGGATTTATTAAAATTAAATATACAGTGGACCCCCGGTTTACGATATTATTTCATTCCAGAAGTATGTTCAGGTGCTAGTACTGAACGAATTTGTTCCCATAAGGAATATTGTGAATTAGATTAGTCCATTTCAGACCCCCAAACCTACATGTACAAACGCACCTATATAAATACACTTACATAATTGGTCGCATTGGGAGGTGATCGTAAACCGGGGGTCCATTGTATTTACTATTACTGATTTTAATAACTCCCTCCCCTTTTCCTCATTGCAATAATGTCCATTTGACTCTGGTTGTAAAATATGCAGAACGAGGTCTATTTCCTATATGAAGCCTTCATACTCAAAGCAGTGCTGGCTACCTACTGTACTAATGCAGCCTAGGGAATACTTAAGCTTTCTTGCCAAGCTCTTACCCCGGCAAGCAATATATTTATGCACCTTTAGCCCATGTGTAAATAAAAACTCGAGAATAGCCTCAAGAATATTAAGGGAGAAGGGGAATCCTGTGGAATTTGTAGAGTTCAAATCCACAAATCATTCAGAACTATATATGATAAAAACTCATATTCAGTCATCACATACATACACAATAAATTAAGGAAAAGGTGAGAATTTCTAGATATAAATTTAAAGTAACACTAATCTATTCATAAAAAATTTATAAAAAATTAACATCTAAAGAAAGGCAAAATCCTAAGCCCTGAGGCAAAAAGATGAAATTACAAAAGCAAAACAAGTACAGTATGTACCTATGATCACAGGATTAATTTTGTAAAATCATTAAGGAAAATAACAATAACCCTGCCTTGGCAGGAGACTGCAGTGTTAAACAAAATAATAATAAGGGGTTTTGTTATTCTTGTTATATTCAAGAGTAACAATATGATCATGAGGATCATAAGCTCTAGAAAAAGAGATGTATTTTCAAATGAAACTTTAAAGCATTAACAGATTCCCTACTCTTAACAGACACTGGCAACCTTTGAACACAATAGGAGCTACACAAGAAAAGGATCTTTTCGCATATTTTTTTTCTCCCCAACAGCACAAGGCTCAGTCAGAGTGAAAAGACACGCATGCACTAATCAAGAAATTTTTTAAGGAAGTATTTCACCATAAGTGGCTTTTTCAGTCTTTACACAGAGAAGCTAAAATGAGCAGTATATACACTATTGCAAGAGGTCAGGTGAGCAAAGGTTAAAAGTGAAGTAACATTAGAGTTTATAGCTAGAGTAATAAAAAAAAAAGTGGGACAAAAGTAAATGTAAGTAGGCTACCTATTTACCTGACCATGCACTATATATACACTTTATATTTTAGCTTCTCATTGTAACTAAAGCCATTCATGTGGTGAAGCATTTTAATGTCCTGATACTGCATGTGTGTCTTACCTACAACCTGCTAGTATCACCACATCAGTTCCATCAGTCTAAAAGGATCCATGGCAGTTACAGAAACGGTATTGTGCCTTTTTTGTTATTGATGTAAAAGGTACAAGCACATAAGCCAGATACTCAAGTTCATTAGAGTTAATAACTTGAAATGTTAATAAACAGAGTTTACACTGAATTCTTGCCTTGATAGGGAGCCAATGCAGCTCACAGAAGTAGAACTAGTGGGAACCCCAGTTTGGAGGGAAAATACCAGTCTAGCTGTTTTAGTGCACACTTAAGTCTTTTTAGCAAGTAGATAAGCAAACCCACAAACAAACAATTGCAAAAATTAATTAGAAAGGAAACAAACATGTCGACAAGTACCATCAAGATAGTTTCTCCCTGTGTATAGAGATTATGATATGAAAATTGCCAAATTTAACAAATTGGTTGATGCGTGCAACAAACGACAATGAAGAATCCAGAAATCACCCAGATTCCTCACTGATCCCACAGGCTGCAAACTAACAGCACCAAAATCTCCAATCTGTATTTCCCCAAGGTTTCCCATAATAACCAAAATATGTCTTGCTCTCATTTAGTTTCAATTTTCTATTTGTCATTCAAGTCCAATTATAAAAAAAAGAGAGAGACCTCAAACAGATCTGAGAAACTGACACCTCTTGATTTACATACAATGAAAAATACAGATTTCGTGGGAGATATTCATTAGACACACCACATCTCATATTGAAACACACCTCTTGGTTCATATGCACTTAAAACTACACACATTTAAAAATCTGGACTTGAGTCCTGGAAATGTGAAGTACAATGCCTGCACTTTAACCCTTTGACTGTTTCCGACGTATAAATACGTCTTAGGAGCCAATGTTTCTGACGTATTTATACGCATAAATTCTAGCAGCTTCAAATCAAGCAGGAGAAAGCTGGTAGGCCCACATGTGAGAGAATGGGTCTCCATGGTCAGTGTGCACCATATAAAAAAAATCGGGGAGCCAGTGGTGCATTGTGGGAATGCCATTTCAGTTGTCCTTTTTCAGCATGTCTAGCGGTAAGAAATATGTGATTCCCCAGCAAATCTGGGACTCTTCTCTTCCCAAGTGATGCTCTAACACAGATGGAAGTGTCAGTGAAGATCAATTTCATGATTTGGAGGAGTTTGAGACCAAAAGCAATGGAGGAGGAGGAGGAGGAGGGGGAGGAGGGGAGGAAGAGGAGGAGGAGGAGGAGGAGAAGGAGGAGGAGGAGGAGGGAAGGAAGAGGAGGAGGAGAAGGAGGAGGAGGAGGAGGAGGAGAAGAGGAGGAGGAGGAGGAGGAGGAGGAGGAGGAAGAAGAAGATGTAATAATATTGTTCCCTTGAATCAAAAAAAAAAAAGTCCACCCCATGACAGTGACAAGATAAGGGGAGATAACATCTGATAAGAGCTGACTTTGATGAGCGTAAAGGAGGGTAATATTACATGACCATCGCCCTCCCTTTGTTTTTGCTGGTACACAAATTTGTCTGTCTGTCTATTTGTCTGTCTGTCAAGCTCCATGTCTGTCCATCTAGCTCTCTGTCTCAGAGAGAGCCACAAGACTGTGTCATCACGTTTACTCACATCTTCAAGCAGAGTATAGCACTTTGTCTGGATTTCTTGGGTTGTCCTAGGTAATTTACACTATGTATACTTGTATTTATGTGTACCTGTGAGACAGAGATAGGCAGACAGATAGAAAGAGAGACAGATTGAAAGATATAGAATGAGGGAGAAAGATAATTAGATAGAATGGAGGAGGGGAAGCAGCATCCGACCCCAGACCCCATTGTTTTGACAGGCGGTAGGGGTAGTGACTAATGAGACAATATGTCACTTTGACAGCTGCCGACTTCTGACTCAAAACAATTATAAGCCACACACTCGCACACAAGACGAGGAGGAGGAGGAGGAGGAGGAGGAGGAGGAGGAGGAGGAGGAGGAGGAGGAGGAGGAGGAGGAGGAGGAGGAGGAGGAGGAGTAGGAGGAGGAGGAGGAGGAGGAGGAGGAGGAGGAGGAGGAGGAGGAGGAGGAGGAGGAGGAGGAGGAGGAGGAGGAGGAGGAGGAGGAGGAGGAGGAGGAGGAGGAGGAGGAGGAGGAGTAGGAGGAGGAGGAGGAGGAGGAGGAGGAGGAGGAGGAGGAGGAGGAGGAGGAGGAGGAGGAGAAGGAGGAGGAGGAGGAGGAGGAGGAGGAGGAGGAGGAGGAGGAGGAGGAGGAGGAGGAGAAGGAGGAGGAGGAGGAGGAGGAGGAGGAGGAGGAGGAGGAGGAGGAGGAGGAGGAGGAGGAGGAGAAGGAGGAGGAGGAGGAGGAGGAGGAGGAGGAGGAGTAGGAGGAGGAGGAGGAGGAGGAGGAGGAGTAGGAGGAGGAGGAGGAGGAGGAGGAGGAGGAGGAGGAGGAGGAGGAGGAGGAGGATGAGGAGGAGAAGGAGGAGAAGGAGGAGAAGGAGGAGGAGGAGAAGGAGGAGGAGGAGAAGGAGGAGGAGGAGAAGGAGGAGGAGGAGAAGGAGGAGGAGAAGAAGGAGGAGAAGAAGGAGGAGAAGAAGGAGGAGCAGGAGGAGGAGGAGGAGGAGGAGAAGGAGGAGGAGAAGGAGGAGGAGGAGGAGGAGAAGGAGGAGGAGAAGGAGGAGGAGGAGAAGGAGGAGGAGGAGGAGGAGGAGAAGGAGGATGAGAAGGACGAGGAGGAGGAGGAGGAGGATGATTGTTTGTTTGTTTTTGTAAACAAGTTTTGTAAACAATATATTGATAATTATGTTTGTGTGCTTATTGTGTTGTATACAACGAGTGTATATATATACATTGCACCTTACTTTGGTCTCATAGGCCACATAAGTTATGTGAAAAAATAAAATAGTGAAAAAAACAAAAAACCTTCAATTACAAGTAAACTAAAGTTTACCGGTCGAGCGGCAGTCGCCGCTGTTGCCATACGCGGCTCATTTTCTGCAAACTTCACGGCTCTATATCTCGGTAAGTACCGATGGCAAAATTTTTTTTTTTTTGGACTAAAACACTCAGAAAAATAATCTTAACATTTTCATAAGAAAAAAAATTTTTTTTTTTTTTTGAATATTTGGCGACATAGAATGACAGTTTCAGAGAGGGGCCTGAAACATTCAAAGGGTTAAAGCAGAGGTTTGGGATATTGGCAGTTTGGAGGGACTTCTAAATGACACCTGAGTCCCTCTGCAAAGACAGTGATTATGTATGAGTGATGGTGAAAGTGTTGAATGATGATGAAAGTATTTTTCTTTCTTTTTGGGTTTTTCTTTCTTTTTAGGTCAGCCTGCCTCGGTGGGAAACGGCCGATGTGTTAAAAAAAAAAAAATTATATCCAGATAAACACTTGTGTATCATCAGCATAAAAATGATAATCAACCCCATGGGCATCCAACAGTAAGGTTAAGCCGCTAACAGTAAACAATACTGGTTAAGGAACAAAGCCCTGAGAAATACCATAGGGCAAAGACTTACTGACTACCTGATATGACTGAACAGTAAGATATGATTTCAAAAAAAAAAACAATGCAGTATTCCTAAGGCCACCACTGTAAGGATCACGTAATCCATGATCAATGGTATCAAATGCAGCAGAAAGGTTCAACAAAATTAGCAGTAATGTGTTTCTTAGTGTTCATTACCAAATCATTAACTTTACACACAGCCAAACAGTTGAATGAAATGGTCTATAAATAGATTGAACACACTACACAATATTACTCCTCTCCAGAAACTTAAACAATTTATCAAAAATAGTACATTTAATCAATTTAGAAAAGAACACAAAACTGGAAACAGAACAATACTTTAGCATGGTTTTTAACCCTTTCAGGGTCCAAGGCCCAAATCTGGAGTCACGCACCAGTGTCCAAGAATTTAAAAAAAAAAAATTTGTTATTTTTTCTTATGAAATCGTAGAGAATCTTTTTGTGAAGGTAATAAAACAAAAAGTACGAAATTTGGTGTAAAATTGACGAAATTATGCTCTCGTGAATTTTGATGTGTCAGCGATATTTACGAATCGGCGATTTTGCTGACTTTGACTCCAATTTTAGGCCAATTACATTATTCCAATCAACCAAATTCTTAGCTATTTCACTAGGGGTTTAGTTATAGGTAATACATATTTTAAGAAAAAGAGGATAAATAAGTATACACGATATGATGTAGGGCGAAATGACAGTAGTTTGTTGGATTATGTATTGGTAGATAAAAGACTGTTGAGTAGACTTCAGGATGTACATGTTTATAGAGGGGCCACAGATATATCAGATCACTTTCTAGTTGTAGCTACACTGAGAGTAAAAGGTAGATGGGATACAAGGAGAATAGAAGCATCAGGGAAGAGAGAGGTAAAGGTTTATAAACTAAAAGAGGAGGCAGTTAGGGTAAGATATAAACAGCTATTGGAGGATAGATGGGCTAATGAGAGCATAGGCAATGGGGTCGAAGAGGTATGGGGTATGTTTAAAAATGTAGTGTTAGAGTGTTCAGCAGAAGTTTGTGGTTACAGGAAAGTGGGTGCAGGAGGGAAGAGGAGCGATTGGTGGAATGATGATGTAAAGAGAGTAGTAAGGGAGAAAAAGTTAGCATATGAGAAGTTTTTACAAAGTAGAAGTGATGCAAGGAGGGAAGAGTATATGGAGAAAAAGAGAGAAGTTAAGAGAGTGGTGAAGCAATGTAAAAAGAGAGCAAATGAGAGAGTGGGTGAGATGTTATCAACAAATTTTGTTGAAAATAAGAAAAAGTTTTGGAGTGAGATTAACAAGTTAAGAAAGCCTAGAGAACAAATGGATTTGTCAGTTAAAAATAGGAGAGGAGAGTTATTAAATGGAGAGTTAGAGGTATTGGGAAGATGGAAGGAATATTTTGAGGAATTGTTAAATGTTGATGAAGATAGGGAAGCTGTGATTTCGTGTATAGGGCAAGGAGGAATAACATCTTGTAGGAGTGAGGAAGAGTCAGTTGTGAGTGTGGGGGAAGTTCGTGAGGCAGTAGGTAAAATGAAAGGGGGTAAGGCAGCCGGGATTGATGGGATAAAGATAGAAATGTTAAAAGCAGGTGGGGATATAGTTTTGGAGTGGTTGGTGCAATTATTTAATAAATGTATGGAAGAGGGTAAGGTACCTAGGGATTGGCAGAGAGCATGCATAGTTCCTTTGTATAAAGGCACAGGGGATAAAAGAGAGTGCAAAAATTATAGGGGGATAAGTCTGTTGAGTGTACCTGGTAAAGTGTATGGTAGAGTTATAATTGAAAGAATTAAGAGTAAGACGGAGAATAGGATAGCAGATGAACAAGGAGGCTTTAGGAAAGGTAGGGGGTGTGTGGACCAGGTGTTTACAGTGAAACATATAAGTGAACAGTATTTAGATAAGGCTAAAGAGGTCTTTGTGGCATTTATGGATTTGGAAAAGGCGTATGACAGGGTGGATAGGGGGGCAATGTGGCAGATGTTGCAAGTGTATGGTGTAGGAGGTAGGTTACTGAAAGCAGTAAAGAGTTTTTACGAGGATAGTGAGGCTCAAGTTAGAGTATGTAGGAAAGAGGGGAATTTTTTCCCAGTAAAAGTAGGCCTTAGACAAGGATGTGTGATGTCACCGTGGTTGTTTAATATATTTATAGATGGGGTTGTAAGAGAAGTAAATGCGAGGGTCTTGGCAAGAGGCGTGGAGTTAAAAGATAAAGAATCACACACAAAGTGGGAGTTGTCACAGCTGCTCTTTGCTGATGACACTGTGCTCTTGGGAGATTCTGAAGAGAAGTTGCAGAGATTGGTGGATGAATTTGGTAGGGTGTGCAAAAGAAGAAAATTAAAGGTGAATACAGGAAAGAGTAAGGTTATGAGGATAACAAAAAGATTAGGTGATGAAAGATTGAATATCAGATTGGAGGGAGAGAGTATGGAGGAGGTGAACGTATTCAGATATTTGGGAGTGGACGTGTCAGCGGATGGGTCTATGAAAGATGAGGTGAATCATAGAATTGATGAGGGAAAAAGAGTGAGTGGTGCACTTAGGAGTCTGTGGAGACAAAGAACTTTGTCCTTGGAGGCAAAGAGGGGAATGTATGAGAGTATAGTTTTACCAACGCTCTTATATGGGTGTGAAGCGTGGGTGATGAATGTTGCAGCGAGGAGAAGGCTGGAGGCAGTGGAGATGTCATGTCTGAGGGCAATGTGTGGTGTGAATATAATGCAGAGAATTCGTAGTTTGGAAGTTAGGAGGAGGTGCGGGATTACCAAAACTGTTGTCCAGAGGGCTGAGGAAGGGTTGTTGAGGTGGTTCGGACATGTAGAGAGAATGGAGCGAAACAGAATGACTTCAAGAGTGTATCAGTCTGTAGTGGAAGGAAGGCGGGGTAGGGGTCGGCCTAGGAAGGGTTGGAGGGAGGGGGTAAAGGAGGTTTTGTGTGCGAGGGGCTTGGACTTCCAGCAGGCATGCGTGAGCGTGTTTGATAGGAGTGAATGGAGACAAATGGTTTTTAATACTTGACGTGCTGTTGGAGTGTGAGCAAAGTAACATTTATGAAGGGATTCAGGGAAACCGGCAGGCCGGACTTGAGTCCTGGAGATGGGAAGTACAGTGCCTGCACTCTGAAGGAGGGGTGTTAATGTTGCAGTTTAAAAACTGTAGTGTAAAGCACCCTTCTGGCAAGACAGTGATGGAGTGAATGATGGTGAAAGTTTTTCTTTTTCGGGCCACCCTGCCTTGGTGGGAATCGGCCGGTGTGATAATAATAAAAAATACTTCTATTCTATCGATTGAGCACAAGAAATCGCCAAGTCAACTGTTTCAACTACAAAATAAAGTGATCAGAAATTGTTAATTTGGCCAATTTAACACAAAGTTCAAAATATTCCAATTTCAAAATAGGATCCAGAATAAACAATGTAGGCATTCCTGGCACTAAACTAACATTTCCTCTGTTCATTAGTTATGTTTTGAGGCTTTACAAATAAATTCCATTTTGATTTTTTATTCACATAATGAATTTTTATTCACACCAAAAAATAGAAGATTTACTGTTATGCAATACTGTAATAATTGTATAAATATCATCACCATATTTGTGAATGTATATCAGACCCACCAGCTGACGTGTATTAGACGTGTGAGGTCGTTTGTTTACTCTTGAATATCGGCAAAAATTTAACATTTCCGCTACTTTGAGCTCAGTTTCAAGCCATTTCCAGTGCTAAAACCAATCAAAATCATCTCTATTTCTGTAATATGTCTTCCATTCTATCAAATGAGACCAAGAAATCGCAAATACAACTATAAAAAACATACGAAAAAACACTGCAAAGTTGCTGTTTTAATCGAAAAATCATGATTTTAGTTTTTTTCTCTCATTATACACAGCGTGCTGCAGGATCTGCTTTATGTGGTGCACACATACCACATAGATGTATTCTCTCATATCTAGGCCCAAATGTACCACTCACAGTTTATCAGAGTGAGCTGAGCTCATGGCGTAGATCTACGGTTTGGACACTCACCGTAAAGCCGTAGATCTACGGGACGGACCCTGAAAGGGTTAATCAAGGGGAAAAGTTTTTCGAGAAACAAGCAAGGAAAGCCCCCTTCACCAACTGTGAAAAACGTCTCCTTTAATAACAACAAATAATCAACACAATTATAAAAGAAACAGCACTTTCATATGCAGGCAAGCTCTTTGAAACATTTATAGGAGGTAATGTACAATATGTTGATATACCTCAGAAACCCCTCACCAACTGGAGCAAACTGAGAAAGGGTAATCTGTGATACATCATGAGCTGGAACACTCAGAGAACTCTGTACCCATTTGAGTTGAATCTAAGTCCAAACAAATATTCTCCACTTCCTGACCAAAATAATCGGAGAAGGCCGAGGCTAGCTGAAAGACAGAATCAGGTTCAGATACATGACCTAGCAGTTCAGTTCAGGTCAGTTGGACAAACAGAAGTCCAATTTCCATGACAAGATTAATTTTTTCCCCTATAGAATTCCACTTTAAGAGCTGATAGCCTATTCACAACTGCTCTGTGGGCTTCTATGTAATCAGACAAATATCCAGGAAAATGCAGTATGTCAATGATGCTCTGCACTCCTATGAGACCATGGTAGCTGGGCAACAGAGGAATAATGCCAAGGGGCAAAGTCATGAATCAAAATCCTTTTGGTGATCAAAGGACAAAACTTACTAGCCACAGTCATGAACACCTAATCATGAATCTTTGCTAATGGATCAAAAAAAGTGCAGGTGCATCCACCTTGCCCATGGCATCTTTTGCCATCACACCTAGCCAAGATCAGTCTTTTTACAAACATAACATCTAGAAAAAGGACATGAATAGAAACTGCACACCTCAAGTAAAAGACATATATTACTATAAATACACTACTTTAATGTAGTGGCAATAAAGAAAGGCCATGAGTTTGACAATGAGGCTAGAGAAGTCAATGCCATACACCAGGTTCAAATATAAATTCTTTGTAAAAGAACTCATTCATGTTAGTAAATTTATATTAAGAGCCACAAAAGCTAAAGTTAATTCCCCCACCCAATCACCCAATAAAATGTAATTACGAGGCACTTTGATAATCCTCCCATGTCATTCACTTAAATGTGTAGTCAATCATTCTCATACTTATACCCTCAATTAACTTGCACAAATACTGTATATAATTAATTACACACATAGGAAAGCATACCAGTATTATGTAGAGTATTAAGCAGGTAGAAAAGTAGTGTCCATAATCAAATGGCATTTGCCTCAGACACAGCCACTGGGGAATCAGGTATGCCACCAAATAGAGGTAATATTGAGCTTTCACCAAGAGAGATCTGGGTTATGGCAGGTTTATATATTTTTTTTTTTTCAACATGTCGGTTGTCCCCCACCAAGGCAGGGTGGCCCAAAACGAAAGAAAATCCCCAAAAAGAAAAATACTTTTATCATCATTCAACACTTTCACCTCACTCATACATAATTACTGTCTTTACAGAGGCACTCAGATATGCCAATTTAGAAACCCCTCCAAACTGCCAATATTCCAAACCCCTCCTTTAAAGTGCAGGCATTGTATTTCCTATTTCCAGGACTCAAGTCTGGCTAACCAGTTTCCCTGAATCCTTTCAAAAAATATTACCCTGCTCACACTCCAACAGCTCGTCAGGTTCCAAAAATCATTCATCTCCATTCACTCCTATCTAACACACTCACACATGCTAGCTGGAAGTCCAAGCCCCTCGCCCACAAAACCTCCTTTACCCTCTCCCTCCAACCTTTTGAAGACAACCCCTACCCCACCTTCCTTCCCTGATAGATTTATATGCTCTCCAAGTCATTCTATTATGATCCATTCTCTCTAAATGACCAAACCACCTCAAACCTCAACAACTCCTCTTCAGCCCTCTGAATAATACTTTTAGTAACTCCACACCTCCTAATTTCCACACTCTGAATTCTCTGCATAATATTTACACCACACTCTGCCCTTAGACAGGACATCTCCACTGCCTCCAGCCACCTCCTCACTGCAGCATTTGCAACCCAAGCTTCACACCTATATAAGAGTGTTGGTACAACTATACATTCCCTTCTTTGCCTCCATGGATAATGTTTTTTGTCTCCACATATACCTCAATGCACCACTCGCCTTTTTTCCTTCATCAATTCTAAGGTTAACCTCATCCTTCATAAATGCATCCACTGACAAGTCAACTCCCAAATATCTGAAAACATTCACTTCTTCCATACTCCCTCTCTCCTATGTGATATACAATTTTTCTTTATCTAAATCATTTGATACCCTCATCACCTTACTCATTTTTTATATGTTCACTTTCAACTTTCTACCTTCACACACCCTCCCAAACTCATCCACTAACCTTTGCAACTTTTCTTTAGAATTTCCCATAAGCACAGTATCATCAGCAAAAAGTAACTGTGTCAATTCCCATTTTGTATTTGATTCCCCATAATTTAATCCCACCCCTCTTCCTAACACCAAAGCATTTACTTCTTTTACAACCCCATCTATAAATATATTAAACTACCATGGTGACATTACACATTACTGTCTAAGACCTAATTTTACCGGGAAGTAGTCTCCCTCTCTTCTACACACCCTAACCTTAGCTTCACTATCCTCATAAAAACTCTTTATAGCATTTAATAACTTACTACCCATTCCATAAACTTGCAACATCTGCCACATTGTTTCCCTACCCACTATCATATGCCTTTTCTAAATCCATAAATACAATGAAAACTTCCCTACCTTTATCTAAATACTGTTCACATATATACTTCAATGTAAACACTTGATCTACACATCCCCTACCCACTCTAAAGCCTCCTTGCTCATCTGTAATCCTACTCTCTGCCTTAACCTCTAATTCTTTTAATAATAACTTTACCATGCACTTTACAAGGTATACTCGGTAAACTTATTCCCCTATAATTTTTACAATCTCTTTTGTCCCCCTTCCCGTTATATAAAGGAACTATAGACGCTCTCTCCAGTCCCTAGGTACCTTCCCCTCTTTCATACATTTTTTTTTTTTTTTTAACAAGTTGGCCATCTCCCACCAAGGCAGGGTGACCCAAAAAGAAAGAAAATCCCCAAAAAGAAAATACTTTCATCATCATTCAACACTTTTACCTCACTCACACATCACTGTTTTTGCAGAGGTGCCCAGAACACAACAGTTTAGAAGCATATACCTATAAAGATATACAATGTATCCCTCCAAACTGTCAATATCCCAAACCCCTCCTTTAACCCTTTGACTGTCGCGGCTGTATATATACGTTTACGAGGTACCGTGTTTGACGTATATATACTCAAATTCTAGCGGCTTCAAATCAGGCAGGAGAAAGCTGGTAGGCCCACATGTGAGAGAATGGGTCTGTGTGGTCAGTGTGCACCATATAAAAAAAATCCTGGAGCACGCAGTGCATAATGAGAAAAGAAAATTCCGACTGTTTTTTTTAATTGAAATGCCGACTTTGTGGTCTATTCTCGTATAGTATTTGTGGTTGTATTCTCGTTTTCTTGGTCTCATTTGATAGAATGTAAACTATATTATAGAAATAGAGGTGATTTTGATTAATTTTACTATAAAAAGAACCTGGAAATGGAGCACAAAGTACGGGAAATGTTTGATTTTTGCCGATGTTCAAAAGTAAACAAATGATGTCATTGTCCAATAAATGTCCAAATAGCCATTCTAATATGCAGTCATGAATGGGTTGATGTAATTTTTACAATTATTACAGTATTGCAGTAGTCTGCATAACAGTAAATCTTCTATTTTTTGTTTGAATAAAATTTCAAAATAAAAAGCAAGAGTAATATCACAGGGGCCTGGAGATGTGACTGATGAACAAAGAAAATGTTATTTTAGAGCCAGGAATGTCTGCATTGTTCATTCTGGTCCTTATTTTGAAATTGTCATATTTTTTAATTTTCGTGAAATTGGCCAAATTGCAAATTTCTGACCATGTTATTGGGTAGTTGAAATCGGTAAATGGGCAGTTTCTTGTACTCAATCGATGGAAAAAATGGAGTTCTGAAGAAATAGCTATGAGTTTGGTTGACTGGAATAATGGAATTAGCCGAAAATAGGGCTCAAAGTTGGCGAAATCGCCAATTTGTAAATATCGCTGAGGTCGCTAACTTCGCGAGAGCGTAATTCCGTCAGTTTTCCATCAAATTTCGTTTTTTTGGTGTCTTTACAATCAGGAAAAGATTCTCTATCATTTCATAAGAAAAAATAATTTTTTTTTTTTTTTTTAAATTTTGCGACACCAGGAGACACCTCAGGATTGGGGGTTGCGAGAGTCAAAGGGTTAAAGTGCAGGCACTGTACTTCCCATTTCCAGTACTCAAGTCCGGCTATCAAAAATAACCGGTTTCCCTGAATTTTTTTTTTTTAACAAGTCGGCCGTCTCCCACCAAGGCAGGGTTACCCAAAAAGAAAGAAAATCCCCAAAATGAAAATACTTTCATCATTCAACACTTTCACCTCACTCACACATAATCACTGTGTTTGCAGAGGTGCTCAGAATACAACAGCTTAGAAACATATACGTATAAAGATACATAACATATCCCTCCAAACTGCCAATATCCCAAATCCCTCCTTTAACCCCTTGACTGTCGAAACCCCAAATCCTGAGGTGTCTCTTGGTGTCGAAAAAAAAAAATCTTATGAAATGATAGAGAATTTTTTCCTGATAGTAATGACACCAAAAGAACGAAATTTGATGGAAAACTTACGGAATTACGCTCTCGTGAAATTAGCGACCTCGGTGATATTTCGCCCACTTTGAGCCCTATTTTTGGCTAATTCAATTGTTCCAGTCAACCAAACTTCTACCTATTTCTTTAGAACTCCATTTGTTCTATTGATTGAGTACAAGAAACTGCCCATTTACTGATTTTAACTACCCAATAACGTGGTCAGAAACTTGCAATTTGACCAATTTCACACAAATTAAAAAATATGCCAATTTCAAAATAGGGTCCAGAATTAACAATGAAGACATTCCTGGCTCTAAAATAACATTTTCTTTGTTCATCAGTCACATCTCCAGGCCCCTCTGATATTACTCTTGCTTTCTATTTTGAATTTTTATTCAAACAAAAAATTGAAGATTTACTGTTATGCAGACTACTGCAATATTGTAATAATTGTGTAAATAATGTCAACCCATTCATGACTGCATATTAGAATGGCTAGGTGGACATTTATTGGACAATGACATATGTTTACTTTTGAACATTGGCAAAAATCAAACATTTCCCCTACTTTGAGCTCCATTTCAAGGTTCTTTTCATAGTACAGTAAAACCAATCAAAATCACCTCTATTTCTATAATATGTTTTCCATCTTACCAAATGAGACCAAGAAACTGAGAATAGAACCCTAAATACTATACGAAAATACACCACAAAATCAGCATTTTAACCCCCCCCCCCCAAAAAAAAAAAAAAAAAAAAGTCGGAGTTTTTTTTTTCTCAATATGCACTGTGTGCTGCAGGATTTTTTTTATATGGTACACAGTGACCACACAGACCCATTCCCTCACTTGTGGGCCTACAAGCTTTCTCCTACTTGATTTGAAGCCGCTAGAATTTTTGAGTATATATACATCAAATACGGTGGCTCGTAAGACGTATATATACGACTGAAACAGTCAAAGGGTTAAAGTGCAGGCATTGTACTTCCCATTTCCAAGACTCAAGTCCAGCTATATAAAAATAACCGGTGTCCCTGAATCCCTTCACTAAATATTACCCTGCTCAAACTTCAACAGCTCGTCAGGTCCCAAATACCATCCTTCTCCATTCACTCTTATCAAAGATGCTCACGCACGCTTGCTGGAAGTCCAAGCCCCTCGCCCACAAAATCTCCTTTACCCACCCCTCCAGCCTTTTCGAGGATGACCCCTACCCCGCCTTCCTTCCCCTACAGATTTATACACTCTGCATGTCATTCTACTTTGATCCATTCACTCTAAATGACCAAACCACCTCAACAACCCCTCTTCAGCCCTCTGACTAATACTTTATTAACTCCACACCTAATTTCCACACTCCAAATTCTCTGCATAATATTTACACCACACATTGCCCTTAGACAGGACATCACCGCCTCCAACCGTCTCCTCGATGCAGCATTTACAATCCAAGCTTCACACCCATATAAGTGTGTTGGTACCACTATACTTTCATACATTCCCTTCTTTGCCTCCATAGATAACATTTTTTTGTCTCCACATGTACCTCAACGCACCACTCGCCTTTTTTTCTTCATCAATTCTATGATTAACCTCATCCTTCACAAATCCATCCGCTGACACGTCAACTTCCAAATATCTGAAAACATTCACTTCTTCCATACTCCTCTCCAATTTGATATCCAATTTTTCTTTATCTAAATTATTTGATACCCTCATCACCTTACTCTTTTCTATGTTCACTTTCAACTTTCTACCTTTACACACTCTCCCAAGCTCATCCACTAACCTTTGCAATTTTTCTTTAGAATCTCCCATAAGCACAGTATCATCAGCAAAAAGTAACTCTGTCAATTCCCATTTTGTATTTGATTTCCCATAATTTAATCTCACCCCTCTCCTGAACACCCTAGCATTTACTTCTTTTATAACCCCATCTATAAATATATTAAACAACCATGGTGACAACACACATCCCTGTCTAAGACCCACCTTTACCGGGAAGTAGTCTCCCTCTCTTCTACACACGCTAACCTGAGCCTCACTATTCTCATAAGAACTCCTTACAGCATTTAGTAACTTACTACCTATTCCATATACAGTGGTCCCTCAATAATCGTCCGGCCTGAAAGTCGTCCATTTCGGAAATAGTCCTGTTTTTTCGTCAAAATATTGGCTCGCAAATGGTCTGGTAACTCGCTAATAGTCCTAATAGTTCTTCGTCTT
This sequence comes from Cherax quadricarinatus, assembly GCF_038502225.1. Lineage (NCBI taxonomy): Eukaryota > Metazoa > Arthropoda > Malacostraca > Decapoda > Parastacidae > Cherax > Cherax quadricarinatus. The sequence goes on along the minus strand of NC_091335.1, from coordinate 17,367,988 downwards.
GGACGCGTACTCATGCTCTGAGCCGCCTCGGCCTTTCCTTCCCAGCCATTGTGCCATTGTTTACCAGTGAGTGACGGTCCCCTCACATGCTCCTACAAAATATTTCATAATATTCCATTGATTTTAGTGCTTGCAAGTGCTAAATAAGCTACCATGGCTCCAAATAAAGCTTCTAGTGCCAGCCCTTTGGTAAAGAATGTGAGAAACACATAATTTATGAAAAAGTTTGTAGAAAAATACAAAGATGGTGGTGGTAGAGTGGAAGCAGTTGCGATAGTGGTTGATGAACATAAGAAAGGAGGATCACTGCAGCAGGCCTGTTGGCCCATGCTCGGCAGGTCCTTTACAATTCATCCCACTAACGAAACATTTTCCCAACCCAGTCCTCAATGCTACCCAAGAAATAAGCTCTGATAACTCTATCCACTGATTTGGGACTTGCAAATGAGTGGATAGAGTTATCAGAGCTTATTTCTTGGGTAGCATTGAGGACTGGGTTGGGAAAATGTTTCGTTAGTGGGATGAATTGTAAAGGACCTGCCGAGCATGGGCCAACAGGCCTACTGCAGTGATCCTCCTTTCTTATGTTCATCAACCACTAAAACAACTGCTTCCACTCTACCACCACCATCTTTGTATTTTTCTACAAACTTTTTCATAAATTATGTTTCTCACATTCTTTACCAAAGGGCTGGCACTAGAAGCTTTCTTTGGTGGTAGTGATGGTGGTAGAAGGTAGTAGTGATGGTGGTAACAGTTGTAATAGTGGTAGAAGGTCGTAGTGATGGTGGTAGAGGGTTCCTTTAGTGATTCAGCGATTCTACCAACTCCTCCAATGTTGTTGGAGTTATATAGGGCTACAAAAACCACCGCCGCCTCACCACCATTATGGACGGCTTACACTCAGTGGCCCTTATATACCCAACAACACCACAACACAGCACCTCTCGTGACATACGTAATGACTTATTTTATTCATTCTAGAGTATATTCCATGTTTCTATGTTATTAATATTGTTTATTATGTCATATTAGTTGAATTGTGATAGATAAATAAGCCATAGAGTTGATATTAGTGTCATATTCTCCAACAATAAACTAGCCATCCCTCCCTCACAAACAAATAGCCAGTAAAAAACATAACAATGGAAGAACACTGCAGGTCTACTGGCCCATACAAGGCAGGTCCTTATCAAAATGACCTCCACCCAAAGCTACCCAAGAATTTACTCCCGTACCCAATGACACAAATCAAACTCAGCTCCTCCAACTCGTATATTTGTCCAATCTCTTCTTGAAGCTACCCAAGGTCCTAGCCTCGATCACCTTACTGGTAAGTGTGATGTTAAATAAGAACTTAAGAAAGTAGGAACAGTGGAACAGGCCTGCTGGCCCATACTAGGCCGGTCCTTCACAAATCCAACCCACTAACAGAACAAATGCTACCCAAGCAATAAACTCAGGTGCAAGTCCGACTCAAATCCAACCTCTTTCACTCGTGTATTTATCCAACCTAAATTTGAAACTACCCAAGCCATAGCTTTTAGAACATTGGAAAGGAGGAACACTGCAATAGGCCTGTTGGCCCATACTAGGCCGGTCCTTCACAAATCCAACCCACTAACAGAACAAATGCTTTGTAGATGAATGGTTCAGAGAACCGACATGTTGATAAATTAGACACATGTGCAACTCTTGGGTATCTTTATTGAGGAAACGTTTCGCCACACAGTGGCTTCATCAGTCCATACGTAGGAGAAACATTCTATTCAAGCATTCTATTCAAGATTGATGGACTGAACACATCGACTCAAGGTTGAGGGACTGATTACCTCATTCTCCTCCTGTTCTTCAAGTTTCTCCTACGTATGGACTGATGAAGCCACTGTGTGGCGAAACGTTTCCTCAATAAAGATACCCAAGAGTTGCACACGTGTCTAATTTATCAGAACAAATGCTATCCAAGCAATAAACTCAGGTGCAAGTCCGACTCAAATCCAACCCCTCTATCTCGTGTATTTATAAGAACATAAGAAAGGAGGAACACTGCAGCAGGCCTGTTGGTCCAACCTAAATTTGAAACTACCCAATGTTTTAGCTTCGATCACCCTACTAGGCAGACCGTTCCACTCATCAACTACCCCTATTACCAATGTTCATTTAGGTAAGACACACATGCAACAGTTAGGTATCTTTATTTCCAAACGTTTCACCTACACAGTAGGCTTCTTCAGTCGAGTACAGCAAAGTTGATAGAAGCAGAAGAGACTTGAAGACGATGTAATCAGTCCATCACCCTTGAAGTTTTGAGGTGGTCAGTCCCTCAGTCTGGAGAAGAGTATTGTTCCATTGTCTGGAATAATATTATTCCAGACAATGGAACAATACTCTTCTCCAGACTGAGGGACTGACCACCTCAAAACTTCAAGGGTGATGGACTGATTACATCGTCTTCAAGTCTCTTCTGCTTCTATCAACTTTGCTGTACTCGACTGAAGAAGCCTACTGTGTAGGCGAAACGTTTCGAAATAAAGATACCTAACTGTTGCATATGTGTCTTACCTAAACAACCTGTCGGTATTTTATACCATTTTATTGTTCACAATGTTCATTTATACATTTTATTAGTGCCCTAGAGTCCTTATGGAGGGGGGGATTCCCCTTTCAAATAACCTCTCTTCCCTCTCTCCTCCTCCCTGTCTTCCATTCATCAACAACAGCCTTCAATAAAGGTAACTTTCATGTTGAATGTTCATTCTTTTGTGCATGTAAATCTATCTTTTAGGTAAAAAAAATTGTTGTTGATACTTCTGGGTGTCTGGAACGAATTAAGTGGATTTACATTATTTCTTATGGGGAAAATTGATTCGAAAATCGTCCATTTCGATAATAGTCCCACTTCCAGGAACGGATTATGGACGATTATTGAGGGACCACTGTACTTGCAACATCTGCCACATAGTGCATAGGGGAACAATCATATGCCTTTTCTAAATCCATAAATGCAATGAAAACTTCCTTACCTTTATGTAAATACTGTTCAAATATATGCTTCAATGTAAACACTTGATCTACACATCCCCTACCCACTCTAAAACCTTCTTGCTCATCCGCAATCCTACATTCTGCCTTACCTCTAATTCTTTCAATAATAACCCTGCCGTACACTTTTCCTGGTATACTCAGTAAACTAATTCCTCTATAATTTTTACAATCTCTTTTGTCTCCCTTCACCTCTTTATATAAAGGAATTATACATGTTCTCTACCAATCCCTAGGTTCTTTCCCCTCTTTCACACATTTATTAAACAAAAATACAAACCACTCCATAGAACTGATGAAGGAAAAAAGGTGAGTGGTGCATTGAGGTATATGTGGAGACAAAAAACATTATCTATGGAGGCAAAGATAGGAATGTATGAAAGCATAGTGGTACCAACATTCTTACATGGGTGTGAAGCTTGGGTTGTAAATGCTGCAGCGAGGCGGCGGTTGGAGGCAGTGGAGATGTCCTGTCTAAGGGCAATGTGTGGTGTAAATATTATGCAGAGAATTTGGAGTGTAGAAATTAGGAGAAGGTGTGGAGCTAATAAAAGTATTAGTAAGAGGGCTGAAGAGGGGTTGTTGAGGTAGTTTGGTCATTTAGAAAGAATGGATCACAACAGAATGACATGGAGAGCGTATAAATCTGTAGGGCAAGAAAAGCTGGGTAGAGGCTGTCCTCGAAAAGGTTGGAGGGAGGGGGTTTAGGAGGTTTTGTGGACAAGGGGCTTGGACTTCCAGCAAGCGTGTGTGAGTGTCTTAGATAAAAGTGAATGGAGACAAATGGTTTTTGGGACCTGACAAGCTGTTGGAGTGTGAACGGGGTAATGTTTTGTGAAGGGATTCAGGGAAACTGGTTAGCTGGATTTGAGTTCTGGAAATGGGAAGTACAATGCCTGCACTTTAAAGGAGGGGTTTAGGATATTGGCAGTTGGGAGGGATGTCTAAACTGTCATATCTGAGCACCTCTGCAAAGACAGTGATCATGTATGAGTGATGGTGAAAGTGTTGAATGATGAAAGTTTTTTTTCTTTCTTTTTGGGTTTTTTCCTCTTTCTGGGTCACCCTGCCTCGGTGGGAAATGGCCGATGTGTTAGGACGTGTTTAAAAGAAAAAATTCTTACAAGACTGACAATAAATTTATATTATTTACCAATAGTAAATCCACTAAGAAGTTACTGATAAGAGGTGCTTTTAACGAGAGGTTACAAAAAAATGGATGTACAGTGCAAAGATTATCCAGGACCGAAAATTAATCTGCAAGAAATAGGTAGAAAAATACAAAAATAATCTGGAAAAGAAATTCAAGTACCAAAATGAAACAGTTTTCTAACAGTAAATCTGTGAACACAACATTTGCAATTAATCTTTTTGTTTTCAAATTTTATTATCATTTAATCCGTCTTTCCAAAAGTGCAGGGACAACACAATTCAAATGACCTTCAATACTATATGTAGTATCCAGATATTCAATAAATAATTTCTTTTTAAGGCAATTGGGGCAATGAATGTGAAAGATGAAAATCAATTACAAATGATTATGTGGAATGGTAAAACTAAATATGGCAACACAAACATGACAAGATTTTAATAGAAGATCCTATAATGGATGAGAAAATGTGGAAATTTCAAGGCTTCAGTGATGGCCAAACAATTCAAGCACAGATTTAGTCTCACCTGATGAGTGGGTGTCATGTTAGGAGAGTTTTCCTGTGACTGTTCTTTGCTTGGTCCGGTAGTCTCTGCTCTAGGTCCAGCAATGAGGGATGAAAACCAGTTCTGGTTGTTTGTCTGATCCTTGTTATTAGCAGATGGTGCAAGGTCAACAGTCTGTGGCCGGGCAGGTGGTTGCTCACCAATAAATCGAGTTATATTCTGTGAGAGAATCCCATTTGACCAAATTAGCTCCTTAAATGTCAGCAAGGGAAAGTCGGTCAGAAGCCTAACACACATGAAATCTAACGAGAGGATTAGCATGTGATGAATTTTTTTTTTCTATCAAGTCGACCGTCTCCCACCAAGGCAGGGTGACCCAAAAAGAAAGAAAATCCCCAAAGAGAAAATACTTTCATCATCATTCAACACTTTCACCTCACTCATACATAATCACTGTAATATTGCATTTCTGAGCACTTCATGAAAAATTACCACAATCTAATATAAAACATACTAATGAAAGCCTACATCAACCGGTCTTAAGAACATTCACCAGCTACAAGAGACACCTGACTTACAATTGCCTGACTTAACCCCACCCCTCCTTCCCCATTTTTGAGAAACAAGTAGAAATAGTGTCAGACATTAAAAAATGCAAAACTATCATAAAATGGCATAAATATATAGAAAAAACTACCACTATGTGCATTTATGACTACAGTGCCAACAAGTGATCAGGTTTTGCCAACTTTAATGCACCATAAAACTCTTGGTAAAATGGATCCCTCTATAAAGCTGATAATAAACAAAATGGGCAAAACAATCTGACTGGACAAAGGCTCCACAAGTCTGCAACATGGATACAGCAAAACTGTCAATGCAGAGAAGAAAGTCCAATGCTTCACATGACTGTCCAGTCAGGTCATACCATCAATGAACAGGACTAAGTCCAGTTCATTGCAGATTTGTCTAGTCCAAGCTTTGTCCATAACCTGTGTTTTCACTATTCTTGGGCAAGTGCAACTACCCGCATCAGTTTGTTACTGTCTGCATGCCTATTTCACTACTATCATCATTTGGTCTACAATTTTCCCCAAGATTTTCAGTACACTTTATCAACTTTGAGGTGTTCTAAAGAATAGTTTTTATAGTTTTATTGGCCATTTCTTGGTATCAACTGACAGAATGGAAGACATGGTGTATTTTTTTTTTTTTAACACAAGTTGGCCGTCTCCCACCGAAGCAGGGTGACCCAAAAAGAAAATCCCTAAAAAGAAAATACTTTCATCATCATTCAACACTTTCACCTCATTCACACATAACCACTGTTTTTGCAGAGGTGCTCAGAATACAACAGTTTAGAAGCATATACATATAAAGATACACAAACATATCCCTCCAAACTGCCAATATCCCAAACCCCTCCTTTAAAGTGCAGGCATTGTACTTCCCATTTCCAGGACTCGAGTCCGGCTACATAAAAATAACCGGATATAATTTTGGTCAGTTGCAGGACCTGAATTAGTTTGAAATAGGACTCAAAGTGATGGAAATATTTTGGGTTGCCCTGCCTTAATGGGAGATGTGGAAATTATTTAATTTCCGAAGCTATAGTGCCTAATAAGTGTTTAATGTGTTGATTTGGGTCAAAATGTATTTGTATTTTGAATGGAACCAACTGGGTTCCCGCTGCGCCTGCGCAGATGTGCGGGGGTATAGGTCGAGCTGGGGCACGAGGAGGCGGCAGTGTTTTGAATGGGTTTAAGAGGCTGTGAAACATGGGACCAGGAAATTGGCGTTCACGGCGGCCTAAGGATTAATATAGGCCTCATTTCATAATAGGAAGTGTCGTAACTGTTCCTGGTGGAGAGTGAGGGAACGTGATTTATGGGACCACCGTAATAGAGTGGTAAAATGAGTGAATAAGGGTAGGACCGGTGGTGACTGGCGCGTCGCCATGGACTGGGTCCTGGGGAAAATTACCCTTGGTTTAATCATCACTCATCGGTCTCAGATCTTAATGGAGTGATCTCTAATGTGTATAATAATTATGAGACATTAAATCGTCTTGTGAATTGTAATGTAATTAATGATAACGCTAAGTTAAGAGAATGCGTGAAGTGAAATAAGTCGCCTTGCTCCGAGTGAACACGCTAGACCACGTTGTTCCCGTCCCAAGGAAAGTGAAGTTTATTGAGTCACGACTGCTAAACTGGGACAAACCAATGGATACCTCGTCCTGCTGGAATAAGAACCGTGTCGGTGTAGCAGGACATCGAAATGAGATGGTGAATGGAGGAAATAAGGAGTATCAATCACCCACAGTTAAGTAACCCTTCTAGTTATAGCAGACTGATACTGGCCAGTTAGGTATGTTGTAATTGGATAGGTTATGGGTGATCCGGCTACATCAAGTGACCACCAGAGAATATCTGGTAAGTGGTGGGATTATACAAATGTTTTTTCTTTGATGGATATATCCATGTGTAACCTACCCCCCCCTTCATTCAGTTACACTAATATAATCTATACAGTCCACAATTAATTGGTAGCGCCATACTTGTGGGTGCTATCCAATCTATACTGGTCTCGGATAGATATGGATAAGATTGTGAGGCCGAAGGCCCACCTCCAGTGACCAGGGGTGGTGAAGTTTTCTCACATATCTACACGGGGTGACTACGGTAAACAATATAGGGTTGTCTCCCAATGAGATTACTTGTATGTATATAATGTTGAGGTATATACAGGTAATCACCCTAGAAAATTTTCCATATCTGCCCGCTGGTCCTTCGAACCGGATGCAATCAGTGAAAAATTAATTGAATTAATTACTTAATAATTAAGTGACTGATTGAAGAAAGTGGGTATAGGGTACACAAATTTAATCGGTCGTGTGGTGGATGATAATTAGCCCAATTAATTACTAGCACATGGGTGGCTAGGATTTATACAAGAGTAAAGTGCAAGAATTACTCTCACAAGGTGTCTACTTAAGTTGTATAATTGGTGATTATTAATTCCCTAACCATGGCTGGGTCTGAGGAAGTTAGTGCGGCTGGCAAGTCCATGAATGCCAAAGCAAAGAAAGCGTTACTACAAGCTCGGAAGGGTCATGTTACTAAATCATACAACAAGTGTATAGAGTTAATGAGACAAGAAACGGTAAACCCTGATGAATTAAAGCTACACCTAGATGCCTTAGAAAGTAGATATGAGTCATATAAATTGTGGTATAAGGACTGTGAGAGCGATCTTGTGGTGAATTGTGCAGATGATGCTGAAAGGGAGCGGCTGCTGGATCAATATTATGAAGTGGAGGACAACATTGTGTCCTGCAAAACTAAGGCTTTAGAGAAGGTAAAGGGTGTAGACAATGTTGTTGGTCAACCTAGTAAGGAAAATCAGAGGTGTCTACCAAAACTCCCAGAATTATGCATGATTGTGTTTAATCCGGGAGAAAACTGGGCGGAGTTTTGGTCTATCTTTAAAGCAGTCGTACATGATAGGAATGATCTTGCAAGTGTTACCAAATTATGCTATTTAAAGGGACAAGTAAGGGGAGATGCGCATGTTCTCATACAAGCATTCCCAAATGTAGATGACTCCTATAGTGAGGCAGTTGACTTGTTGGAGGTCACTTACGGTAACTTGGAGCAAAGTAGGCTGGATCTAGTAGCTAATTTGGCTAGTTTGAAGACTACAGATCACAACCGCAACAGCTTACAGCAATTTATGATCAAACTAGAAAGCACTCTTAAGACCTTGAGTAATAAATATGATCTGGAGGGAGCAGAGTGGTTGTTGAGTGCCTTGATTCAGAATAAATTGAACCACAAGACAGTCGAGTGGCTATCAAACAGATATCACAAGGGTTACTTCGGGTTGGAAGAAATAAGAGTGGGCCTGCAGGAGCTAATTGTCCAGCTGCAGACCAGCCAACCCATTACCTCTAGGAATACCACGTCCACAGACCCCAGTGCACCTGTCAAGTTCCACAAAAGGAAACTTTATCCCAATATCAATAATCATAAGTCACCTACTAAACTGGGTTACGTAGGCACATATCAAGTGACAGGGGCCAGTAATAGTGGTTCTCCACATCAAAGCAAGAGGAGGAAGTACCACAATAAGGGTAGCCCAGTTGATAAGAGGTCAGGCAAAGAAAGGAGAGATTGTATCTTCTGCAACGGTACTCATTTCTCTAAGAACTGTAATGCCTATAATTCATGGGATGTTAAAGTGGAAAGATTGGAAGAGCTTGCTAGATGTATCAGGTGTCTAGGAAATCATAATGTAAGGGATTGCCGTGCTAACTTGCACCATTGTTATCAGTGTAACAAGGGACGACACCACATAGCTATGTGTAAGGGCGGATCTAATCGTAATGATGGTAACAATAGTACTGATAGTGATAATAACCCGGACACAACAGTAGCCAACGTAAAGATTGCAGCTAATGTCGGTAATGATGGCCTAGCTGAGGTAGCTTTACCTGTGTTGGATGTGGTGATTAATGATAAACGGCGTAAATCCAAAACTGTAACAGCATTACTGGATCAGGGATCACAACGTACCTTCATAAAATGTAATTGCCTTTATGGGATGAAGGTACAAATGGGAGATCCTGCTATACTCAAGTTATCTGGCTTTCTCTCGAATAAGAAGGCCCAGTCATACGACACTGTTTATGTAACTGTCAGGCTGGGCAATGAGAGAAAACGTATTAATGCCGTAATTGTGGATAGGCTCCCAGAGAAAATATCTACAATAGGGCTTGGTAACGCTACTGAAAGGCTTTCAAGTAAGGTAAATTTGGCACCTTCTGGTGTAAATAATGATTCTGTGGGGTCAATAGATATTTTGATAGGTAGTGACCATTATGCCACCTTTGTAAAGGGTATGACAAAGAAATGCGGAGTCACCCTTCTAAGGACCGCAGGAGGTCACGTGATGTATGGCAGGCTTCCTCGTACTGATAATGAATGACTGGAGGAAGCCATAAATACAGTTACGGTGTGTCTTACTCATGAAATATCACCCCAGTATAAATATACTTCAATAGAGGATGAAGTTGAATCTGTGTATAAATTATGGGAATTGGACAGCATAGGGATCAATGTAAATGAAGAAAATCCAGATGATTCATTTACTCAAGAACAATACCAGAAGGATGTTAAATTTGAATCTGGACAATACTGGGTGAGACTTCCGTGGAAGCTGAACCATCCAGACCGACCAACTAATTACCGGATGGCGTATGGACAATTAAAGGCTCAGCTCCACGAACTGAGCAAGACACCAGAACTGTTGACTGCTTACGATGATATAATTAATGAGCAGTTAAATAATAAATTCATAGAGGAGGTACCTCCCGAGCAAGCCCAGATTTATGGTCACTATTTGCCACATCACGGAGTGAAGAAGGATTCTAAGACCACTCCTCTGAGGATTGTGTTTAATTGTAGTGCCAGGAGTAACAAAAATGTACCTAGCTTGAATGACTGTTTGATGACAGGTCCGTCGTTGACGGAAAAACTGAGAGACATATTATTAAACTTCAGGGTTAAGAATTATGCCTTTACGGCGGACATAAGCAAAGCTTTCCTGAGAGTGGGTCTGCAGGAGGCTGACCGGGATTGCACTAGGTTCTTATGGCCCGAGAATCCTAGTGACCCACTTAGTCCCCTGAAGACTTTTTGCTTCAGGAGTGTATTGTTTGGTGCTACCTCCAGTCCGTTCCTACTCCAGGCAATGATAAATGCACACCTTAAGTGTACAGGTGGTCCACTGAGTGGAGTAATGGGTAAACAATTTTATATGGACAATTTCCTGGGGGTGACGTCTACTGAAGAGGAACTAATGAGCATATATGAAGGGGCTAATGAAATAATGCAAGGTGCAAATATGCCCCTGAGGGAATGGAACAGTAATTCGTCCAGTTTAAGGGCTCAAATAAATAAAGACAACCCTGGAGTTGAAGTGTCTAAATATAGTAATATGCTGGGACTGACTTGGGACACAGAGAGAGACTTGTTATCGTTAAAGTCTAATAACTATAGTATGCCCAATAAATTAACCAAGAGAGTTTTACTTGCAGAAGTTTCAAAATGCTTCGATCCACTAGGCTTAGTGTCCCCACTTACCATAAGAGGAAAATTGTTGATACAAGAAGCATGGAAGCTTAAGTGTGCTTGGGATGAAACCCTACCTGAGGAATTTGTTGAAAGGTGGGAAGAACTAATAGGTGAATATGTAAAATTACCAATGTTGGAGTTCCCACGTAATGTGGCCAGTCAAGATGGAGAAAATGTACTCCACATTTTTTGCGATGCTTCGAAATTAGAATATGGAGCAGTCGCTTACCTTCAATGTAATAGTGCCATTTCTCTTGTTATGTCTAAGGCTAAGGTGGCTCCAATCAAATCACGTACCTTACCTCAGTTGGAA